>NW_017673450.1:0-6806 GCF_001879085.1 Nicotiana attenuata
GTGCTTGTCCGGGTGGACAAATTCATATTGCCGGCCGACTTTGTCATATTGGATTGTGAAGTGGATTTCGAAGTGCCTATTATTCTTGGGAGACCTTTCCTAGCTACGGGGAAGGCTTTGGTTGATGTTGAAGCAGGTGAATTGACATTTTGAGTGAGTGATGAAAAGGTGGTATTTCATGTTTGCAAATCAATGAGGCAACCCAACAGCACGGAAGTATGTTCACTTGTAGACATTGTCACATTTGTGATAGTGGATGACACAAGTTCCATGATGAATGTTGAAGACCCCCTTGAAGCCGTACTTCTTAGCATGGATGTAGACGGTGATGCTAGTAGGGTGGAGTGCGTGAATGCATTGCATGGTATGAGTTCATATTCATATGAGCCTAGGAAGTTATCTTTGAATCTTGAAAACCGCAAAACTCCACCAACTAAACCATCCATTGAGGAGCCACCGGTGTTAGAGTTGAAACCACTTCCTCCACACCTCAGGTATGAATTCTTGGGCTCTAATTCTACTCTTCCAGTTATTCTTTCTTCTTGCCTTACTAACTTGCAGGTTGAGGCCACTTTAGAGGTGCTTCAAAAGCGGAAAATGGCAATAGGATGGACTTTGGCAGACATTAGGGGAATAAGCCCCGCATTTTGCATGCATAAGATCATCTTGGAGGAGGATGCAAGGCCATCTCTTGAACATCAAAGGAGACTCAACGAGGCAATGCAAGAAGTGGTAAAGAAAGAGGTTATCAAGTGGCTTGACGCCGGTGTGGTTTATCCAATCTCTGACAGTTCGTGGACTTCTCCAGTCCAATGCGTGCCAAAGAAAGGAGGGATAACGGTGGTTCCCAATGACAATAATAAGCTCATTCCCACTCGAACCATTACCGGGTGGAGAGTTTGTATGGACTACCGGAAGCTCAACAAGGTGACCCGCAAGGATCACTTTCCCTTGCCATTCCTAGACCAAATGCTTGATCGTCTTGCGGGGAGAGCATTCTATTGTTTCTTAGATGGGTACTCGGGCTACAATCAAATTTTAATAGCACCGGAGGACCAAGAGAAGACTACTTTTACATGCCCCTATGGAACATTTGCTTTCTCCCGGATGCCGTTCGGATCGTGCAATGCTCCGGCGACCTTCCAACGTTGCATGATGGCTATTTTCACCGATATGGTGGAGGATATATTGGAGGTCTTTATGGATGACTTTAGTGTTGTTGTGATTCTTTTGATGCTTGTTTGGTGAATTTGGATAGGGTCTTGGCTCGTTGTGAAGAAACTAACCTAGTGCTCAATTGGGAGAAATGCCATTTTATGGTGGAAGAAGGTATAGTGTTGGGCCACAAGATTTCAAAACATGGGATTGAGGTTGATAAGGCAAAAATCGAGGTGATTTCAAGGCTCCCTCCCCCTGCTTCTGTCAAAGGGGTGAGGAGTTTTCTTGGTCATGCCGGGTTCTACCGGCGGTCTATCAAAGATTTCTCGAGGGTTGTGAATCCATTGTGCAAGCTACTAGAGAAAGATGCCAAGTTCGTTTTTGATGAAAAATGCATGGAGGCTTTTGAGCTCTTAAAACACAAGTTGACCACTACCCCTATTATAACCGCGCCTAATTGGAGCTTGCCCTTTGAATTGATGTGTGATGCTAGTGATGTTGCAGTGGGGGCTGTGTTAGGTCAACGGGTCAACAAAATTTTCCATCCCGTGTATTATGCAAGTAAGACTATGAATGAGGCCCAACAGAATTACACGGTGACGGAGAAGGAGCTATTGGCCATTGTATTTGCCATGGAGAAATTTCGGCCCTATCTTATGGGAGCCAAGGTGATTGTGCACACGGATCATGCGGCCCTTAGATATTTAATGACCAAAAAGGATTCCAAAGCACGGTTGATGAGATGGGTGTTACTTCTTCAAGAATTTGACATAGAAATAGTGGATTGGAGGGGAAGTGAGAACCAAGTTGCCGACCATTTGTCCAGGATAGAAGAAGATGGGAGGCCATGTGACGGTCTCGAGATAAATGATGCTTTCCCCGACGAACAACTTCTTTCTGTGTCAATGGGTGACATGCCATGGTTTGCGGACATCGCCAACTTCATTGTGACCGGAACTGCCCATCTGAGCTCTCTTCCAACCAAAAGAAAAAACTCAAACGGGATAGTTTGGATTTTTATTGGGATGATCTGTACTTGTTCAAAATTTCCACGGTATGGGGTGATAAGAAGATGTGTCCCGGAAGGGGAACAATTGAGCATATTGGAGGCTTGTCACTCCTCTCCCAATGGTGGCCATCATGGAGGGGTGAGGACGGCTTCAAAGGTTTTGAGTTGCGGTTTCAATTGGCCAACGTTGTTTAAAGCTGCTAGTGATTTGGTGAAGAGATGTGATGCATGCCAAAGGCCGGCGGAATTTCAAAAAGGGATGAGATGCCTCTCAATATGATTCTCGAGGTGGATATTTTTTATGTTTGGGGCATCGATTTCATGGGTCTGTTCGTGAGCTCTTGTGGTAACACTTATATTCTCGTGGCAGTGGATTATGTCTCAAAGTGGGTGGAAGCCGTGGCTTTACCCAACAATGAAGCCCGAAGTGTTGTAGCATTCTTGAAAAAGAGTATCTTCACAAGGTTTGGTACTCCTTGTGTCATCATTAGTGATGGGGGGTCTCACTTTTGCAACAAGGCTTTTGATTCATTGCTTGCTAAATACGGAGTTAATCACAAAGTGACCACCCCCTATCATCCTCAAGCTAGTGGTCAAGTTGAAGTGTTCAATCGAGAAATCAAGAGTATCTTGTCCAAGACGGTAAATGCTAATAGGACCGATTGGTCGAAGAAATTGGATGATGCTCTTTGGGCTTATCGGACGGCTTACAAGACCCCAATTGGTATGTCTCCGTATCGGTTGGTGCTTGGTAAAGCTTGCCATCTTCCGGTGGAATTGGAGCACAAGGCTATGTGGGCTTGGAGAAAGTTGAACTTGGAATGGGATGTTGCCGCAAATCTCCGGGTTGAACAACTAAATGAGCTTGATGAGTTTAGATTTCATGCCTACTCCAGCTCGTCCTTGTATAAGGACAAGATGAAGTACCTTCACGACAAATATGCTCGGGGAAAGGAATTCAAGGTTGGTGATATGGTTCTTCTTTTCAACTCCCGGTGAGGTTATTTCCGGGGAAGCACAAGTCTAAGTGGAGTGGCCCTTTTGAAGTGGTATGTGTGACTCCTTTTGGTGCGCTTGATCTCAAGAACAAGAATGGTGAAATATTCCGGGTTAATGGGCATCGTGTCAAGCATTATCTGGGAAAGTTTGATGACAGCCACGTGGTGGCACTCATTCATTTTGAAGTGATATGATGGTAACATACGTCGTGTCGCGACGTTAAATCAGGCGCTTCTTGGGAGGCAACCCGCGTCTTTTTCTTTATCTTTGATTTTCTTAGTAGTTTAGGATTTTTGAGCTAATTGTTTGTGAGATGTTGCAGGGATTGTGTTGAGGCAGTGCAAAACAAAGGAAAAACACTAGTAGTCTCTGAAGTTGCCAGTGCTGACCGCGGTGCATATTTGTGCGGTCCGCGCTGGCATGATAAAGATTTGCATGCTCTCTGAAGTTTTCCACCGCGGCCGCGGTCAAAGTTGTGCGGTCCGCGGTGGACCTTCGCGTCCGCGGTGCACTCCAACGCGGCCGCGCGAGGTTGCCTTCTGAAACTTCACATTTTGAAACCCAGCACGCACCGCGGTCACTTTTGTGCGGCCGCGCTGGTAGACAATGGTTAAACAAAGGGGCGCTAAACAGTCACAACAATCCGGGAGAGGTGGTTCCTCCCGAGGGGGAAAAGGAAAACGAATTGCAAAACTCACTCCCCAGGCTCGGGAGAACATTAAAAAGACACGCAAATTGATAAAGGCTACTCATAAGGCTGCTTCACATTCGTCGGTGAGTGAGTATGTGCCCTCCAAAGATATCTCCTCCGCTACAGTCCCAACCCATATAACTGACCCCCTCCACCTAGCTGACACCCATTCACCACCATCTCCCACTTCCAAAAAACCAGTGACTGTAGTCTCGGATTCTTCTGGCGAGTCCGCAGCTGGTAGTGAGCAATACTCCACCTCCCCCGCAGCTTCATTATCTGGGGAGAGTGCAGGTCAAGATGAGGGAGGTGAACCTCAGGTTGGGGGGATTGAGAGATCTAAGAAGCTTCCCAGTGTAGAGGGTGTCGTGATTGAGCTTGCAGAGACTCAGGAGATCCCCCCCAGTGATGCACCCACTATTCAGCCGGTCCAGGAGCAGGCCACTATCCCAGTAGCAGAGCAGCAGTAGGCAGGGGACCAGTCTGAGGTTCTCGCCCATACAGGAGATCAGGGGACCACTGAGGATCCTATGCAGACGGACCAGGACTAGGGAGCTCTTCTATATCCTTTCCTTGATATTTTGTACCTATTTGTGTGGTTGGCATTGGGGACAATGCCAGCTCTTATTCGTGGGGGTGCGCCCTACATTTTTTTGGATTATCTGGATGATTGTACATATTAGACTTTCATTTTATGTTCTGTTTATTTGATTTCCTAGTTGGTCTGTATATAACTTTGCATTTTAGCTACTTTTATCGTACTTTTCTTATCTTTTGGTCTGTATATAACTTCACATTCGGTATATTTTCATCCCTCATTGTATATTCTACTCCCCTATTGCATATATTCATTCTGTTTTTCTATTCTCACAAAATTTTTCGTTTCTAGCTTCGTAGATAGGCTCATAGCTTTTTGCTTTGTTTTCGGCGTTTTCAATAAGCCCTTGGTTTTCTTAATTCCACGGTTCTTTCCAAGGGTGGAGTATAGTGCGAACCGGGTGGCTCTTCCCAATAATAGATGGCGTGACAACCTTCTTAAGGGTTTGAGTCCATTTTTGACTTTTCTTTTGTTTTTGTTATTTCGTAGTTAAGGGTACCTCAGGAAAAGCTTCACTCGGGCCTAACACATTTGCCTTAGATTCCATGATCAAAGACATAATGTTGTGTTCAGGATGGTGAAAGTCGTGGCCTTCAGACTCTTGTGTTGACCAAACAATCATCATGTGGTCTTTTTGGACCATTGTGCGCTTGAATCATAACTGAGGTCATTGTGGATCCTCGACTCGATGTCTTTAGCAATCCCCTAGCATGTGTGGTGAGAAATCGAATTGTGAGTCGAAGTCCCGAGCCAATTGTCTAGAACTTGCCCTGAATGTTTGTTGAGGCGAAATCCTAGGTGAAATTTGACTGGAGAAGTGATTGTAGGCTCTCCTTGATCCCATTGTTGAGTTAAACAATTCAATGGCCTACCAATGAAATGATCCCTAGTTAACCCTTTCGAGCCGTGAACCTTTTTCTTTCAAGAACCAATGTTACAAGCCTATACCCATTCTAAAAGATACCTTCTCTTGGCACCCAAAATCTTCCCTTGAGTAATGGCAAATATCTAAGTTTGGGGGAGGAGAGACAATAAAGGAAACAAAAGTGGTAGAAGGTACAAAAGCAAAAGAAAAAGAGAAGCAAGGAAAAAGAAAGAAAAGAAAAAGACAAAAAGAAAGAACAATGCGAAAATGAATAAAAAGGGGATACAAGGGAAACAAAAGTGAAAAAGGCGTAGAAAAATTAGAAAAAGGAGAATTGATTTGAATTGCATAAGAAGGAGTGACAATGTGTCCCTCTAACCCCTTGAAAAGAAGTGAAATACTCAAATGAGTCAAGAAAGTGTGCCAAAATGAATCAAAAGGAAGTGCTTAAGGGAAGATTGAACCCATTTGAACAAAAACATGTCCTACTCTTACCCAAAAGCATTCACAACGACTCCGCAAAAGCCCTATATGATCTTGAGTTGAAGGAAACCTACATTAGTGGATACTTACATAAGGGGAAAGCATATGGTACCTAGAGCCGGACTTGTGACATTTATCTTGAGAGAGATGAGTGAAATTCCATCAACCTCGGTTTGTGTGTCAATACTCTAAAAAGATGAGGTTCGCTTAGGGAGAATTGAGGATGTGTGAGTTTGGGTTCCACAATGACCAAGGTATTTGAGAAGAAGTTCTTTGATGAAATATGTACACCCTTGATGCTCTTGTGCCACACTTGATCCATAGTTTTCAAAGTTTAATGTGTTAATGATGCATTCGTATTGAGGGCAATTGTTAGTCCCAATTGATGCTTGTTGAGGTTACTTTAGGATAGCTGGAATCACTTGGATGTTCCTTTAAGGGGTGGGTCTTATTTTGTTTGCTTGAGGACAAGCAAAGGTTTAAGTTTGGGGGAGTTGATAAGTAGGATTTTTACGTGTTTTATGCCCCTACTTGCCTATGCTTTGAGTATAATTTGATACAAAATAATCCCAAAATGCTCACAAGTTGTGCTTGATTGCAGGTTTGAGCGACAAAGTGACTGAATTGTCAAAGATCGGCTCAAAACGGAGTGAAACCTTCTCAAGCCTCAAACACCAAGAAAAGTGAAGGAAAAAGATCCTAGTGCGGACCGCACAAAAGTGCACGCGGCCGGACTAGGAGATTCAGAGAAGTGCTAATTCAGGACTCTCACAACGCGGCCGCGGTTGGAATTACGCGGCCCGCATTCAGCTCACGCGGCCGCGCCACATTTTCACGCGGTCCGCGTGAAGAGATTCAGAGAGATGAATTTTGGGGACCAAAGCAAGCCATGCGGCCGCGGTCACATTAACGCGGTCCGCGCCAGATTTCATGCGGCCGCGCTACACTTTTGCGCGGCCCGCTATCCTCAACTTCAGAGAACCAATCTTCAAGATTTCAAGAG
>NW_017673450.1:6895-37116 GCF_001879085.1 Nicotiana attenuata
TTTAGGTCAAGTTTTGTATCAGATATTAAGCTGCGCTCGTGAGAACTGAAGTTTTAGCCTATTTTGGCATTTTAGCATTAATTTCTCAATAGATTCTTGTAGTTTCTCATCAGTAATTAATTATTATGTTTAATTCTTCTGTTTCTTCTTTAGTTATGTCTAGCTAAACCCATTAGCTAGGGTTGTGGCTCAACCCTAGTGTGGGTAATTAATGGGTGCTGCAATCTAAGGCTAGATTGATATTGGGTGTTTGCTATTTGGGTTAATTTTAGGTTTTCATTAAGGATTGGTGGTTGCAAACACTGATTCTAGCTTTGTGGGTTTAACTCTTCTTGAGAAAGAGAGTCCATGACCCCAAAATTGACCCAACAAGGAATTGGGATGGACCCATGAGAAATGGTAGTCCTAATTAACGGGTTAAATCTCGAGAGAGTAATTACCTACTTGAACCCTAGTTTCTTGGTCTAATTGGCCTACCCAATTGGTCTCGAGAAAGTCAATTGGGCAAAATCACTCTCTCTACCGAGAGGTGTGAGAGTGGGTACAATTGAGCAAAGGTTATAGCATAAGCCCCAAATATGTCAATTCACCCTTAGTATCATCTACCCGTTGGTTAGCCACCTAGGTAATGCCACGACCCTAGTGCCTTTCTCTATATTAATTACAACTTAGTAATATCTCCATAGCATAATTTAGCTTCAAATATTAGTCTTAAAGTAGAAGATATAAAAATCAAAACCGAAAATGTTAGAAGTGATATTAGAAGCACAACTAAAATTCTAGACTAAGCAGATAATACAACTCCCTCTCTAGCTCTCTGTGGAAAATCGATCCCGATCCACTATCGGGTAAAAGCTGTTGCAACCCGCTCTTCCTACCTTAGTGTAGTATTGAGTCGGCAGCGATCAGTGGTTAACTGAGATCTATATCCGGGAGATTGTTCATCTTAATGGTCTGCCCGTGTCTATTATTTCTGATCGGGGTATGCAGTTTACCTCGCATTTCTGGAGGGCAGTTCAGCGTGAACTGGGTACACGGGTCGAGTTGAGCACAATATTTCATCCTCAGACAGACAGACAATCCGAGCGTACTATTCAGATTTTGGAGGATATGCTCCGAGCATGTGTTATTGACTTTAGAGGTTCGTGGGATTAGTTCTTGCCATTAGCAGAGTTTGCCTACAACAACAGCTATCAGCCGAGCATCCAGATGGCTCCTTATGAGGAATTATATGGTAGACGGTGTCGATTGCCAGTTGGGTGGTTTGAGCAGGGGGAAGCTCGATTGTTGGGTACAGATTTGGTGCAGGATGCCTTGGACAAGGTTAAGATCATTCGGGATAGGCTCCGTACAGCTCAGTCCAGGCAAAAGAGTTACGCCGACCGTAAGGTTCGTGATGTGGCATTCATGGTCGGAGAGCGAGTGTTGCCTCGGTTGTCGCCCAAGAAGGGCATGATGAGATTTGGAAAGAGGGGCAAGCTAATCCTAGGTTCATATGGCCTTATGAGATTCTTGATCGAGTGGGAGAGGTGGCTTACAGGCTTGCGTTGCCATCGAGTTTATCAGCAGTGCATCCAGTGTTTCATGTGTCCATTCTTCGAAAGTATCACGGCGATCCATCCCTCTTTCCGACCACATCACTTCAATTCAAGGGCAAACCCATTTCCTAGTCACCGGGTTTTTGGTCTCCCCCCTGTAACTTGATAAATCATAAGACTTCAGCACTGTCCAACTGGAAAGGGAGTTGACCTATGAGGAGGAGCCGGTAGCTATTCTATACCAACAGGTTCGTCAATTGAGATCAAAGAGTTATCCATCGATTCGTGTTCAGTGGAGAGGTCAGCCTGTTGAGGCAGCTACCTGGGAGTCCGAGTCCAATATGCGGAGCCGATATCCCCATCTTTTCACCGACTCAGGTACTTTTCTATGTCCGTTCGAGGATAACGGTAGTTTTTGAGGTGGAGAGTGTGATGACCCAAAAGGTCATCTTTTGTTTTAGAATCCATTTCCGTGTTCTAAGGCCTTGAAAACCTCCTTGTATCTCTCCTCGATTTGCGTGTGCAGTACGGGCGCGATTCCGGAAAGCTTTTATGTGAATTTTAAGAAAATATTAAATTTGGCCTTTAAAATTAATTAAAGTTGACTTCGGTCAATATTTTTGGTAAACCGATTTGGACCTGTGATTTGACGGTCCCGTAGAGTCCGTAGTAAAATATGGGACTTGGGCGTATGCCCGGAATCGAATTCCGAGGTCTCTAGCCCGAGAAAAGAATTTTTTAAAAAAATTATTTGCTGGAATATATAAGGACTTTTGGAAATGAAATGGTGTAAAATCTTGATGGTATCGGGCCCGTATTTTGGTTCCGAAGCCTGGTACAGGCTTAATATAATATTTACGTCATATTTGTGAAATTTGGTAGGAACCGGAGTTGATTTGGTATAAATCGGACCCTTGGTTGAGAAAATAGAAATTTGAACTATCTTGTGAAGTTCATGAGTTTTGGTGTTAAATTCGTTGTTTGAGATGTTATTTTGGCGATTTGATCACACGAACGAGTCCGTATGATGTTTTTAGACTTGCGTGCATGTTTGGTTTGGAGCCCTGAGGGCTCCGGTGAGTTTTGGATAGGCCACGGGGTGATTTTGACTTAGGAAAACTCAGCTGTGCATCTGGTATTTTTGCACAGGCCTCTGATCTCGCAATTGTGAGATCAGGCTTCGCAATTGCCAAGTGAACAGGCCTGGGAAATGCGACCAATATGTCGCAAAAGCGAACCAGGCCTGGGCAGGCCCTCATCGCAAATGCGAATTCTGGGCCGCAATTTGTGAAGGCCCCTCTGTCGCAAATGCGGCGTTTTCTACGCAAATGCAAAGGTAGCAAAAATTCAAAGGGTTCGCAATTGTGAACCCCTAATCGCAATTGCGATAACCGCGACCTGTTAAGTGGGATTTCAGACGGGATTTTCATCATTTTTCAAATTCTCTCAAACCCTAAACATCCTTAGGCGATTTTTAAAAGACTCAAACTTCTTCAAATCATAGGTAAGTGAATTCTAACTCATCTTCTTCAATCTAATTCATCTTTTTACATGATTTCACTTCAAAATCTAGGGGTTTTCATGGGAAATTGGGCGTTCTTGGGAAGAAATTAGGATTTTAAAATTTTTGGGATTTGGACCTCAATTTGAGGTCGGATTTCAAAACTAATTGTATATTTGAGTTCGTGGGTGAATGGGTAATTGGGTTTTGTTACGAACTTCAAGTTTTGACCAAGCGGGCCCGAGGTCGGGTTTTGAATTTTTGGGAAAAACATTGAGAAATTCATATTCATGCATTAGAATTGGTTTAATTAGCATTTATTGATGTTATTGAATTAATTATGGCTAGATACGAGTGAATTGGTGGTGGAATCGAGAGGGAAACCGGTTGTTGAGTGTTGAATTGTCCGTTGGCTTGAGGTAAGTGTTTGGTCTAACCTTGACTTGAGGGAATAGGAATCCCCGACATATGTGCTAAGGAAAAATTCATGTGCGTGGCGTATAGGTGTGGTGACGAGTACCTATGCACCTCCAAATTTCCATTATTTTAGTTGTTCCCTTCCTCGTTTCCTATTATACTATTTCTTGTCTTATTTGCTACCTGCTTAAACTATTTCCATGCCTTAATAGCTTCTTGATCATAAATATTTCCATGCCTTAATTGCTACTTGATCACTAATGTTCCATGTCCAATTGCTTCATGTTAACTGTTGTTCCCCTTGTTGAATTATTTAATTTGTTTCATGTTAATTGTTGATGTTCCCGTTGAGGTATTATTGGTTTCATAGCTTCATTCTATTACTCCGTTGGCTTATATGGATTCATTGGTGCCTCATGGTGCACGTTGGTTGGTCTCGCTAACTTGTTTTCATGAGTGAAGTTTCATAATCGTAGTGATATTCCATTGTGTAGTTGAAGTATATGAATTGTGGAAATTGAGTTAACTTGTGACACCTTGTATTCATTCATAGTAATTGGTGTTGATATATACATATGTTGGGATCGGGTTGCATGCCGCAACAGGAGGAAAAATGGAGGATTGTGATTGTCTAGTGGGCTGGGATTGTGATTGTGATTGGTTATAGCTGAATACTAGTAGACTTGTTGGGTCCTGTGTTCTTTTAATGCAAGTTCTGGTTACTTTTCATTCCGTACTTCTTTTCTTTTTATTATAAACTGTTGCAGGTTATATATATATATATATATATATATATATATATATATGCCCCGCCGTAGCCTCGTCACTACTTTGTCGAGGTTAGGCTCGGCACTTACCTGTACATGGGGTCGGTTGTACTGATGCTACACTCTGCACTTTTTGTGCAGATCCCAGTGCTGGACAATATAGACCGTAGTTCGAGGTTGCTGCCTTTAGTCCAGTGGAGACCTGAGGTAATCCTGCAGGCGTCCGCAGGCATTGACGTCCCCTTCTGTCCTGTCTTTCTTTTCTGTTTTATTTATTTTCGAAACAGATGTGTACTTCTTTGTTCAGACTATTATGTGTAGTATTCGTAGTTGGTCCGTGAAATTGTGACACCAGTTCTGGGTGACGTTTTATTATGGTTTCGCATTTGTATTAAGATAACTTGTTAAATTCTGTTCTTTCATTTTATTTCGCTGATTTACTTATGTTAACCTGTAAATTGTTAAAAGATAAAAGGAAAAGACGAAATAATTTGTAATGTTGGCTTGCCTAGCGAATACAATGTTAGACGCCATCACGGTCCCGACAGTGGGAAATTCGGGTCGTGACAGTTTGTGAAGCTACTAATGTTTCAGCACTTTTGAATACTACTGTTGGCCAATGTTTGTGTACAATAATTTATTAATTGGGCTAGGGGTTGATTTGATTTTGACTCGTCTTAAGATTATGAAAATTATTCACCTAAACTAATTAGGGCATGTTATTTAATATTTTGGATAGATTGAGGCCATTGGAGGCCATTTGGTTGGTTTTCTACACGTTGCAAGGTTGGGGAACTTCCCATTAGTGACATAAGTGAGACTTTAAGCTTTGTTACTTGCTTTTTCTAAAACCCGTTTTGAAAGTGTGTTTTCTCTGCCTGGTCGGCAGAGTCGGTGGTCTTAGACTAGCTGCATATTTATTATTTTATGAAAAAAAATTATTTTAAAAGTTCTTTGGTAGTGTGATACTGCTGTGCGCCATGAGGTTGAGTTTTATAATTTGATACGGTTGTGCGCCATGATATTGAGTTTAATGCGGCTGTGCGCTATGATGTTGAGTTTGATACGGCTGTGCTCCATGATATTGGGTTTGATACGGTTGTGCGCCATGATGTTGAGTTTGATACGGCTGTGCGCCATGATATTGAATTTGATACGGCTGTGCGCCATGATGTTGAGTTTGATATGGCTGTGCGCCATGATGTTGAGCTTGATACGGCTGTGCACCATGATGTCGGGGCATTGTGTATGCCTTTGTACATCACCCGAGCATTGTGTATGCTCTGTTACATATTTGAGGCATGGTGGTGCCGTTGTGGACTCGTGGTGTGTTGGTAAATTTCATTCACTGCAATTATGATAAGTTCTTAGTGGGTATTCTTGTTGGTTAATTCTTGATAACTCTGTTGATACACATATATATAGTTATTGTATAATTATCATATTTACTATATCATTCGTGTTGTAGTGTGTTTTTACTTTCTAACACTTGTTCCAGAGGTATTTAAAGTGGCGGGTCGAGGATCTTACTGGGTTATATTTATATATAACTCACTCCTTACCTGCATCTCTATACGGATACCGTTGTGGGAGATAGAGCTAGTGGCTGACGAGTTTGTTTGAGAGGATCCTATTGCTGGGGTGATCCACCGCATTGTTCGTGGAGGCTTTCGTTTCAGACTTGTTAGTTCGTGTTAGTTATTTCCTTTTTTTGGGGGTTTGCATACCCGTAAATAAAACTCATATTACTCTGTTAGATGCTCCATGGTCTTAGTGTGGGATTTGGGCTAGAGTTTTATTATTTGGGTGATTGTTGGTTTTTCTATCAATTGACTAAGGTATTGGGAGATAATCATTACCTCTTTAATTATTAATAATACTTTAGGCCTACACTTTTTCTCTCAGTGTTTGTGTAAATGGTTAAATATTAGAGAAAGGGGTTCGCCTGGCAGGTGGTGTTAGCTGGGTGCCAGTCATGTCTAGGGGGTTGTTTGGGACGTGACAAACTTGGTATCAAAGCTTAGGCTTTAAGTCCCGGGTCATGGAGCAGTGTTTAGTAGAGTCTTGTTCATGGGTATATAGGCGCCCATACATATGATCTTGAGGCTACTAAGCATTTAGGATGTTTTCCTTTCTTTCATTCCTTGATCGTGCGTTGAGATAACTTGAGTTTGACTTTGGATTGTCTCTTTTGCAGATGGCTAGGACACGCACACCCTCATCTGCTAGACGTGGTGCTGGACGGGGTAGTACCCGAGGTGGTGGTGGTGAAGTTGGAGCTCATCAGGTTACTCTGAAGGATCAAACTTGGAACTCAATGGAATCAGAAGGCATTATACTAGATGTTCATGGGCTTGATCTAGTCATGACTATATTCAGTGGTATTGACATGTTTCCATGTCCATTCTGGAGGAGTCATGGCAGTGCGGGCATAAGGACTTTGCAGGTTTTTGCCTTCATAAAAGCCCATCTAGAGCCAATGTTAGCAATCACTACTAGAAGTATTTGGCCTGAGATGCAGACATACTCGATCATGAGAAAGCAGATACTAGCAGACTTCTGTGTTGCAAGGTCTGGATCACACACTAACAGATTTACAAAATGATTTGGTCATATCCAGAAGTTGATGGTGTTGTTTGGATATTCACATTCGCCTTGTCCTTTGGAACACAAAACTTGGCACCTGGTGAGAGCATTAGAGGTGCTACATTGAGGTTATGCACTTGGCTTGTGGATACACACTGGCATATGTGGAGAGTTGACTATGACAGCCTTTGTACTGGTTAGTAGTTCTTATTTCATTAGCTTTACCATTAGTTTAGCTTCTTTGAGGTTTTCTTGGGCAAAATGTAAACATTGGATCCTGCTTTTTATGTTCTATATATATATATATATATATATATATATTAACTACCAGGCAGCCTGCCTAGCGGTATATTTGCTTTAAAAATATGATGTTCCAAGGTGTTAGCTTTTGTACCAAAGATTCATCTTGGCTTTGGCATATGAGATTTGGTCATGTGAATTTCGATAGTCTAAAGTTGATGAAGAAAGAAATCATGGTGAATAGATTACCAACAATTGATCATCCGAGCCAACTTTGCCAAGGATGTCTCTTTGGAAATCAAGCAAGAAAAAGATTTCCTAAAGAGTCTTTGACTAGCGCCTGATGCCCATTGGAGTTGATTCAAATGGAAGTGTGCGGACCAATCAAGCCATCTTCACTTGGTAAAAGTAATTATTTTTTATTTTTTATTTACGATATTTATAGAAAAACTTGGGTGTATTTTTTGAAGGTGAAATCGGAGGTGTTTCACACTTTCAGGTTAAGTCATTGCGGTCCGATAATGGCAGAGAATTCACTTCAAATGAAATTCAAGTTTTTTTGGGGTGAAAATAGTGGAATTCATTACTTTTTAACTGTTCCAAGATTACCACAATAAAATGGCATCATGGAATGAAAGAACCGGACTATTCTCAACATGGCACGTAGTATGTTGAAGAGCACAAATATGCCAAAGGAGTTTTGGGCTGAGGCAGTTGCTTGTGCAATATATTTGTCAAATTGGTGTCACACCAAGAGTATCATGAAAAAATACCTCAAGAGACTTGGAGTGGTTTAAAGCCAAAAGTTTCTCATTTGCGAGTTTTTGGGAGCATTGCATATGCACATGTGCCGGATGAGAAGAGGTTCAAGCTTGATGATAAAAGTGAGAGGTATGTTTTCATTGGCTATGATCAAAGTTCTAAAGGTTATAAATTATATAACCCAAGAAATGGCAAGGTCATCATAAGCAGAGATGTTGAATTTGATGAAGATAATGCTTGGAATGGAAAACTAAAGAGAAAGATTACTCGTTTAGTCCTTTCTTTGATGAAGAAGTTGCGGAGCAGCCTACCACACCACCTTCAACAACTCCAGCACAAGTTCAAGAAGAAGATGAGTCAAGTTCAAGTTCTTCTGAAGTCCTTAGAAAACTAAAAGTTTTTGTGAGTTGTATGAACATACGGAAGTGGTAACGAAAGATTTATATGAATTGACTCACTTTTATTTGTTGGTGGATAGTGAGCCTTTAACTTATAAAGATGCTGCCCAAAATACCAAATGGAGAGATGCCATGGATGAAGAAATCAAGGCAATCAAGAAGAATGATACTTGGGAATTAGTCATACTTTCTAAAGGCAAAAGCACCATTGGTGTCAAATGGGTGTACAAGTTGAAGAAAAATTGCATAGGTAAGGTGGAAAGGTACAAGCAAAAGACCGGTATTGATTATGATGAGGTTTTGCACTGGCTGATCTCTTTGAAACAATTTGTTTTATTATTTCTTTGGCAGCTCAAAATCAATGGATATCAAATGGATGTGAAGTCGGCTTTCTTGAATGGTGTTTTGGAGGAAGAGGTTTACATTGATCAACCTTTGTGCTACAAAGTTGAAGGACATGATAATAAAGTGTTGAAATTGAAGAAAGCTCTTTATGGCTTGAAGCAAGCGCCACAGGCTTGGAATAGTAGAATTGATAAATATCTCCAAGCAAATGATTTTTCAAAGTATCCACATGAACATGCACTTTATGTCAATATTTCTAAAAATGGTGACATCTTACTTGTTTGCTTGTATGTAGATAATTTGATCTTTACAGGAAATAATTAAAAGATATTTGAAGAATTCAAGGAAGCTATGGCAAGAGAGCTTGAGATGACGGACATTGGCTTAATGTCCTACTATCTTAGAATCAAAGTGCAACAAAGGAAGGATGGCATTTTTATTTCTCAAGAAGAATATGCAAAATTCTCAAAACATTTGAGATGGAGAATTGCAATCCCGTGAGCACCCCCGTTGAATGTGGAGTTAAAGTGTTCAAGCATGGAGAGGGAGAAAAGATCAATCCCACACTTTTCATGATTCTTGTTGGAAGCTTAAGGTACTTGACATGTACAAGACAAGATATTCTTTTTGGTGTTGGACTTGTGAGTCGCTTTATGGAAGAGCCTACTACCTCCCATTTGAAGGTAGCAAAAAGAATACTTCGATACATCAAAAGTACCCTTGATTATGGAATATTTTATTCATTTTCCAAAGACTCCAAACCTGTTGGATATTGTGGCAGTGATTGGGCTAGTGATATTGATGATCGAAAGAGTACTACTGGGTTTGTTTTTCTTTCTTCGAAATTTTGCATTTACATGAAATTCTAAGAAACAACCAATTGTGACTTTGTCAATTTGTGAAGTGGAGTATGTAGCAGCTTGTTCTTGTGTTGTCATGTAATTTGGCTAAGGAGCTTGTTGAAAGAACTTCACCAACCACAAGAAGATGCAACAAAGATATTTCTTGACAACAATCGGCTATTGAATTGGCCAAGAGCGCGGTATTTCATGAAAGGAGAAAACATATTGATACAGGGTATCACTTTATTAGAGATTGCATATCTAATAAAGTTGTGGAGCTTGAGCACGTGAAGTCACAAGACCAAATTACGGATATTTTCACCAAGTTGTTGAAGATTGAGTTCTTTCAAGAGCTAAGGATAGCTCTTGGAGTGATGAACAAGTTTAGGGGGGGGGGGGTGTTGAAATGTGATAATAACAAACTTGTTTTTTCATTTGTTTACATTTGTCTACATTAGTTCATGAACTAGAATATTAAGTTAGTACATGTATTAGAGTATGAACACATTGACGTACATTGGAATATACAATGTCTAGAGGTATCATCCATGTACCTCGAAAGATGTGAGGTGTGAACTTAGTTATTATGTTTACATGTAGTGTAGGCTAGATACTTGATCCTATAAGTAACCATGCATTCCTAGCCATTTATTGTAAGTCAAGTTGAAAAGAAGTCATCCTTTACTCTACTTTCTTTGTTGTGAGTTTTGAGTGTTCATTTGTGGTGTCTTGCTCTCTCAAATTTTCTAACATCTTAGTCTATGTGCTGGTTCTTTTAATAGAAAATGGTAATTCATGTTTGAAATGGAAGGAGATAGACTATAGAAGGCCACTCTCTTTCTGCATTTGGTATAAGCACTTTGCTGTAATAACCACAATATGGATAGCAAAGGCTAGTTTTGTCACGACCCCATTTGTCCCTCCGTGAACTATCGTGACGGCACCTAGTCTCTACGACTAGGTAAGCCTAACAAATTGCGGAAAAAGAAACAACAGAATAAAACTAGCCAAAAATTGCGGAATAACATAATGAAACATTTAAATGCCGCTCGGCATATACAATACAAACTCTCAAACTGAAACTACATTTCCAAAAATCCGGAATCTCATAAAATCATAAGCTATGGAATAACTACAAAGTGTTCTAACTCCACAGTGTCTAAACAAAAGAAGAAATACAGAAGGGATATAACGAAAAGAGAGAGTAGATAGGGATTCCTCGGTCTGCGGACGTGGCAGATTAGAGATCGCCTCGCCTTGCTAACGATATGGCTGAGTCGATATACCTAGATATGCACATGGAAAACATGTGCAGGAAAGGGCATGAGTACACCACAGCGGTACCCAGTAAGCGCCAAGCCTAACCTCGGTCGGGTAGTGACGAGGAAGGTCCGGGCCCTACCGATTATAAAATATAAAGCAAGGTAAGACAATGTAAGATGCAACAGTATAATCAAAATAGTATCAGAAAAATGAGAAGAAATCAAAGACCAATATACACTCAGTACACAGAAGCATCGACAGGGGATCTCCCAGGATCCCGTCCCGTAGTCCCAAACGTAAATACTCGGGGATCTCTCTTTGTCCTCAATATGTGTGCTAGGGATCTGTTGGTATCCCGAGGATCTCTTGGTATCCTCAACATATGTACTGGGGATCTCTTGGTATCCCGAGAATCTCTTGGTATCCTCAATATATGTGCTGGGGATCTCTCGGTATCCCGAGGATCTCTTGGTATCCTCAATATATGTGCTGGGGATCTCTTGGTATCCCGCACTACAGTCAAAATTAATATAAGCGCAGGGGATCTCCCGAAATACTCATGCGTAGTCCCAAAATAAAAAGACAACAATATCATGGAAAGAATCCACAATTTCATTCAAGAGCGAAACAGTATGAAGTAACAAAGTATAATGATAAGAATAACAAAAATTGTAACAGAGAATATATCGCAGAAAGAATACAGCTCAACATAGAGATAGCAACCGGGGATCTACCAGGATATCATCCTATAGCCCCCAAATGTAAATATCCAGCAACCGGGGATCTACCAGGATACCGTCCTGTAGCCCCCAAATGTAAATACCCAGTACTGGGGGAAATCTATCGAGTGCAGTCTCGTAGTTCCATATAACTGTGCAGGGGGATCTACCGGAATACCACATCTGTAGTCCCAAATAAACAGACAAGGGGGGATCTACCGGGAACCGCCCGTAGTCCCAATGTAAACACGCAGCAACAACACAAGGATAATCAACTCAAACCAATTAATATCAAAATGGACAGGTAATTCTAACCTAACATGCTGCACAGAGTTCACATAAACAGTTTAAGCATATAGGACAATTAATACACTTAAGCATGCTTCCCTAAACTATGCAGTAGGCTTAAAATACAAGTAATGTTCAAGAAGAAAGAAACACAATTAATTTACTTAATGTAAAATGGGTTTCCAACAATTAGCACGTGTACGCACTCGTCACCTCACGTACACGACATTAATATGACAGTAATACCAAATCCTAGGGGGAATGTCCCCCACACAAGGTTAGACAAGCTACTTACCTCGAACCAGCTCAATCAAAGCTATACCACATTCTTGCCATGAGTATCCGACTCTGAATGGCCCAAATCTATTCAAAGTAATTGCATAATGTAAATAACAGTTCAAGTAACTAATTTAACTAATAAATTCTAAGCAAATACGCGAACTTTGGAAAAATGACCAAAATGCCCCCGGGTCCACATCTCGGAATCGGGTAAAATTTACAAATTCGGGATCCTCACACTCTCACGAGTTCAGTCAGACCAAAAGTACTAAAATCGGACCTCAAATGATCCCTCAAATCACCACTCAAAGCTCTCCAATTAACCAAGCCCTAACCCCAATTTACCACTGATTTTCCTGCAAATTTCATGCTTACAATGAAAAAAATCACCATAATAACGAGCTTAGGAACCAAGAACCTTACCTGAATGAATCCCTCTGAAAATCTCACTTGAAATTGCTCCCAAAAGCTTCGCCCCGAATGAAATATTGAGAAAAATGGCCAAAAATCGCGAAGGAGATCTTTTATACTTTCTGACCCAGGCTTTTCGCACCTGCGGTCTATTTTCGCTTCTGCGCTACCGCTTTTGTGGTCAAAGGCACCGCTTCTACGATTTTTCACTTAAGTCCCCTTTCCGCACCTGCGACCCAGACTCCGCATCTGCGGGCTCGCGGTGCGGCTCACCTCCCGCATCTGCGTCTTCTCTCTCTTCGCATGTCGCTGCATCTGCGGCTCACATCTGCTTCTGCGAGTCTGTGCGGTCCCCTAGCCGCAGGTGCGGTTATGACAATAATCGATAACTTCAGCTGCCAAACCCAACTCAAAATCTCCCGTTAACCACCCGAAATCACCCCGAGGCTCCCGGGACCTTAACCAAAAGCACGAACAAGTCCTATACCACTGTTTAAACTTGTACCAATATTCAAAATACCTCAAACAACATCAAAACACCAAATCATCATCGAATTCAAGCCTAAGAATTCCAAAAACTTCCAAATTCCGCTTTCGATCAAAAAGTCTATCAAACCTCGTCCGAATGATCTGAAATTTTGCAAGCACGTCACATTCAACACCACGGTGCTACTCCAACTTCTGGAATTCCATTCTGACCCCGATATCAAAATCTCACTATCGAACCGGAAACTTCAAAAATTCAACTTCGGCATTTCAAGCCTGAATAAGCTACGGACCTCCAAAACACAATCTGAACACGCTCCTAAACCTGAAATCACCCAACGAAGCAAACGGGACCAACGGAATTCCATTCCGAGGCCGTCTTCACACTGCTCCGACTACGGTCCAAATTCTAAAACTTAAACTCATTTTTAGGGACTAAGTGTCCCAAAACTCTCCGATCTCCAAATAAATCTTCCCGGCAACTCACATTAGCAGAAACTAACATGGGGAATGCAGTTAATGGGGGATCAGAGCGTTAATTCTTAAAACGACCGGCCGGTTCGTTACATCCTCCCACACTTAAACATTCAATCGTCCTCGAACAAGCATAGAGACATACCTGAGGTAGTGGAAAGATGAGGGTAACGGCTGCGCATATCCTGCTCGGTCTCCCAAGTCGCCTCCTCGACCGGCTGACCCCGCCACTAAACCTTCACTGATGCAATGTTCTTTGACCTCAGCTTCCGAACCTGCCTATCCAGTATCGCCACTGGCTCCTCAATGTAAGATAGATCCTTGTCCAACTGGACTGAACTGAAATCCAACACGTGCGAGGATCACCATGATACCCGCGGAGCATCGAAACATAAAATACCGGATGAACACCTGCCAAGCTGGGAGGTAAGGCAAACTCATAAGCAACCTCCCCAACACGCTGCAATATCTCAAAAGGACTAATAGACCTCGGACTCAACCTCCCTTTCTTCCTAAATCTCATAACGCCCTTCATAGGCGAAACCTGGAGCAGGACCCGCTCTCCCACCATGTAGGAAACATCACGAACCTCCCTGTCCGCGTAACTCTTCTGTCTGGACTGGGCTGTGCGAAGTCTATCCTGAATTACCTTGACTTTCTCCAAAGCATCCTGTACCAAGTCTGTGCCCATAATCTAGCCTTACCCGGCTCGAACCAACCCACCGCAGATCTATACCGCCTACCATATAAAGCCTCATACGGTGCCATCTGAATGCTGGACTGATAACTGTTGTTGTAGGAAAACTTCGCCAATGGCAAGAACTGATCCCAAGACCCTCCAAACTCAATCACACACGCATAGAGCATATCCTCAAGAATCTGAATAGTACGCTCGGACTGTCCGTCCGTCTGAGGGTGAAATGTTGTGCTCAACTCCACTCGAGTGCCCAACTCATGCTGTACGACCCTCCAGAACCGTGATGTGAACTGAGTACCTCTATCTGAAATAATAGAAACTGGAATACCATGCAGACGGACAATCTCCTGGATATAAATCTCCGCCAACCGCTCCGAAGAATAGGTGGTACGCACAGGAATGAAGTGCTCGGACTTGGTCAGCTGATCCACAATCACCCAAATGGCATCGAACTTCCTCAAAGTCTGTGGGAGCCCAACTACGAAGTCCATGGTTATCCGCTCCCACTTCCACTCTGGAATCTCTATCTGCTGAAGAAATCCACCCAGCCTCTGGTGCTCATACTTTACCTGTTGACAATAGAGGCACCGAGCTACAAACCCAACTATATCCTTCTTCATCCGCTTCCACCAATAGTGCTGCCTCAAATCCTGATACATCTTTGCGGCACCCGGATGGATGGAGTAACGCGAACTATGGGCCTCCTCTAGAATCAAGTCCCGAAGCCCATCAACATTGGGTACACAAACCCGACCCAGCATCCTCATTACCCCGTCATCACCAATGGTCACATCTCTGGCATCGCCCTGCAGAACCCAGTCCCTGAGGGCACACAAATGAAGGTCATCAAACTGCCGCTCTCGGATACGATCAAACAAGGAAGACCGAGAAACCACTCAAGCAAGGACCCGACTAAGCTCCGAAAGATCTAATCTCACAAACTGATTGGCTAAGGCCTGAACATCCATCGCCATGGGCCTCTCTACTGCTGGTAAATAAGCCAAATTCCCCAAACTCTCCGCCCGGCGACTCAAAGCATCGGCCACCACATTGGCCTTGCCCGGGTGATACAAAATAGTGATATCATAGTCCTTCAGCAGCTTTAACCACCTCCTCTGACGCAAATTAAGGTCCTTCTGCTTGAACAGATGCTGCAAACTCCAGTGATCAGTATAAATCTCACAAGGCACACAATACAAATAATGACGCCAGATTTTCAAGGCGTGAACAATAACAGCTAACTCAAGATCTGGTACAGGATAATTCTTCTCATGAACCTTCAACTGTCTGGATGCGTAGGCAATCACCCTACTGTCCTGCATCAATACCGCTCCAAGGCCAATCCTTGAGACATCACAATAGACAGTATAAGACCCCGAACCGGTAGGCTATATCAGAACTGGGGATGTAGTCAAAGCTGTCTTGAGCTTCTGAAAGCTCTCCTCACACTCTTCCGTCCACTGGAACGGAGCACCCTTCTGCTGATACACTGGGCCGAATGAAACCCTTATCAAGCAATTCCTGCAACTGCTCCTTCAACTCCTTCAACTCAGGAGGAGCCATACGGTACGAAGGAATAGAAATGGGCTGAGTGCCCGCAATAGATCAATGCCAAAATCAATATCTCTATCGGGCAGCATGCCCGGAAGGTCAGTTGGAAACACATCAGAGAAATCCCGCACTACTGGGATTGAATCAACTGTAGGGGTATCACTACTGACATCTCTCACATAAGTTAGATATGCGTCACACCCCTTCTCAACCATACACTGAGCCTTAAGGAACGAAATAACTCTACTGGAAGTATGATCTAAGGTACCCCTGCACTCTACTCGCAATACACTTGGCAAAGCCAGCGTTATAGTTTTCACGTGACAATCAAGATTAGCATAATGGGGCGACAACAAGTCCATGCCCAAGATAACATCAAAGTCTACCATGCTGAGCAATAACAAATCGGCTCTGGTCTCAAAACCACTAAGAGCAATCAAACACGACCGATAAACGTGGTCTACAACAAGAGAATCTCGAATAATAGTAGAAACATAAATAGGAGAACTCAATGAATCCCGAGATACGCCCAAATGCAGGGCAAAATAAGAGGACACATAAGAATAAGTGAAGCCTAGATCGAATAGAACCGATGCATCTCTATGACAGACCGGGATAGTACCTGTGATGACATAATCAAAGGCGACAGCCTCAATACGGGCAGGAAGGGCATAATATTTGGCCTGGCCTCCCCCTCTAGGACGACCTCTACCTCCCCGACCTCCACCTCTAGCTGGTTGAGCAGGTGGGGTAGCAACTAGTGCTGTGATCATAGCCTGAGAACTCTGTGGGGCGCGCTGTGGCTGAGAAGTCTGTGGAGGCGCACCCCTCCCTAGTCTAGGGCAATACCTCACCACATGGCGTATGTCACGACACTCAAAACAACCTCGCTCCTAACGTGGCAGTGGGAACTGTGCAGTATGGCTACTCTGAGACCCCTAAACACATGAAACACTGTGCGAAGCCTGAAACACAAACTGAGCTGGCTGACCCACAAAACCTCTACCATGCCGTACTCTTCCTCCAAAAAGGGCCAGTGGATCTCTCCGGTCTACGAGGTCTCCTTGACTCCCTATACTCTCTCTCCTGACCTCGTCTGTCCTCTCCCTCCTGGACCCACCTGTCCTCTACTCGGCGAGAGATCCTCACCACCTGCTGAACTGGGACCATAGGCTATGTCGCCATGACACTTGGGACCTGACCAGTGGGAACTCAATACTCTGGAGTGGGGACGGCGGTAGTTGGTACAACCTGAATTAATCTTGCCTGAACCAATGTACCAAACATGCTCGGGATCTGTGTTAAGGTCTTTTGAAGTGCTGGAGAAGTAGTAGCAGTAGGCGTATCAGGCGCCTGGGATCCAGCTAGAACTGCTGGTGGCTCCTCTGTAGCAGCTCGCGGGGTGCTCTGGCTGCACCGCGTGCGCGTCTACGGCCTCTACCCTAGCCCCGACCTCTGACGGCTCTCGTAGGGGGTGCGGGTGTCTGGTCACCTCCGGTAGCACGTATCCTCACCATCAGTGAGAGAATAGAAAACAGAGGTTTAGGATTGTGATGTCAAAAATTTAGCACGACAAGGAAATCAAATGAAGTGGAATTTTCCTAACGGTTACATAACCTCTCGTACATAAGTACAGAAGTCTCTGTACCGATCCGCGACTCTAATAAACCAGCTTGTAATTCATGACTCCTATGAACCTAGAACTCTGATACCAACTTGTCACGATCCCAGTTCCCCCTCCGTGAACTATCGTGATGGCACCTAGTCTCTACGACTAGGTAACCGTAACAAATTGCGGAAAAAGAAACAACAGAATAAAACTAGCCAAAAACTGCAGAATAACATAATGAAACATTTAAATGCCGCTCGGCATATACAATAAAACTCTCAAACTGAAACTACATTTCCCAAAACCCGGAATCTCATGAAATCACAAGCTATGAAATAACTACAAAGTGTTCTAACTCCAGAGTGTCTAAACAAAAGAAGAAATACAGAAGGGCTATAACGAAAAGAGAGAGTAGATAGGGACTCCTCGGTCTGCGGACGTGGCAGATATACCTCAAAGTCTCTAGAGATTGCCTCGCCTCGCTAACGATATGGCTGAGTCGATGTACATGGATCTGCACATGAAAAATATGTGCAGGAAAGGGCATGAGTACACCACAGCGGTACCCAGTAAGTGCCAAGGCTAACCTCGGTCGGGTAGTGACAAGGAAGGTCAGGGCCCTACCGGTTATAAAATATAAAGCAAGGTAAGACAGTATAAGGTGCAACAGTATAATCAAAACAATTTCAGAAAAATAAGAAGAAATCGGAGACAAATATACACTCAGTACACAGAAACATCGACAGGGGATCTCCTGGGATCCAGTCCCGTAGTCACAAACGTAAATACTCGAGGATCTCTCAGTATCCTCAATATGTGTGCTAGGGATCTCTTGGTATCCCGAGGATCTCTTGGTATCCTCAATATATGTACTGGGGATCTCTTGGTATCCTCAATATATGTGTTGGGGATCTCTCGGTATCCTGAGGTTCTCTTGGTATCCTTAATATATGTGCTGGGGATCTCTTGGTATCCCGCACTATAGTCAAAATTAATATATACGCACGGGATCTCCCGGAATACTCATCCGTAGTCCCAAAATAAAAAGACAACAATATCAAGGAAAGAATCCACAATTTCATTCAAGAGCAAAACAGTATGAAGTAACACAGTAAAATGATAAGAATAACAATAATTACAACAGAGAAAATATCGTAGAAAGAATACAGCTCAACATAGAGATAGCAACCGGGGATCTACCACGATACCGTCCTGTAGCCCCCAAATGTAAATACCCAGTACTGGGGGATATCTATCGGGTGCAGTCCCGTAGTTCCATATAACTGTGCAGGGGATCTACCGGAATACCACATCCGTAGTCCCAAATAAACAGACAAGGGGGGATCTACCGGGAACCGCCCGTAGTCCCAATGTGAACACGCAGCAACAACACAAGGATAATCAACTCAAGACAATTAATAACAAAATGGACAGGTAATTCTAACCTAACATGCTGCACAGAGTTCACATAAATAGTTTAAACAGATAGGATAATTAATACACTTAAGCATGCTTTCCTAGTAGGCTTAAAATACAAGTAATGTTCAAGAAGAAAGAAACAGTTAATTTACTTAATGAAAAATGGGTTTCCAACAATTAGCACGTGTACGCACTTGTCACCTCACATACACGGCATTCATATAACAACAATACCAAATCCTAGGGGGAATGTCTCCCACACAAAGTTAGACAAGCCACTTACCTCGAACCAGCTCAATCAAATCTATTCCACATTCTTGCCACGAGTATCCGACTCCGAATGGCCCAAATCTATTTAAAGTAATTGCATAATGTAAATAACACTTCAAGTAACTAATTTAACTAATAAATTCTAAGCGAATATGCGAAATTAGGAAAAATGACCAAAATGCCCCCGGGCCCACATCTCGGAATCGGGTAAAATTTACAAATTCGGGATCCTCCCACTCTCTAGAGTTCAGTCATACCAAAAGTACCAAAATCAGACCTCAAATGGTCCCTCAAATCACTACTCAAAGCTCTCCAATTAACCAAGCCCTTACCCCCAATTTACCACTGATTTTCTTTCAAATTTCATGCTTACAATGATAAAAATCACCATAATAACGAGCTTAGGAACCAAGGACCTTACCTGAATGAATCCCTCTGAAAATCTCACTTGAAATTGCTCCCAAAAGCTTCACCTCGAATGAAATATTGAGAAAAATGGCCAAAAATCGTGAAGGAGATCTTTTATACTTTCTGACCCAGGCTTTTCACACATGCGGTCTATTTTCGCTTCTGCGCTACCGCTTCTGCGGTCAACTGCGGTTTTTCACTTAAGTCCCCTTTCCGCACCTGCGACCCAGACTCCGCATCTGCGGGCTCGCAGGTGCGACTCACCTCCCGCATCTGCGTCTTCTCTCTCTTCGCCTGTGGCCGCATCTGCGGCTCCATATCCGCTTCTGCGAGTCTGCACCTGCGGTCCCCTTGCCGCAGGTGCGGTTATGACAGCAATAGAAAACTTCAGCTGCCAAACCCAACTCAATTCTCCCATTAACCACCCGAAATCACCCCGAAGCCCCCGGGACCTCAACCAAAAGCACGAACAAGTCCTATTCCACTGTTTAAACTTGTACCAATCTTCAAAACACCTCAAACACTATCGAAACACCAAATCATCATCGAATTCAAGCCTAAGAATTCCAAAAACTTCCAGATTCCGCTTTCGATCAAAAAGTCTATCAAACCTCGTCCGAATGACCTGAAATTTTGCAACATTCAACACTACGGAGCTACTCCAACTTCCCGAATTTCATTCGACCCCGATATCAAAATCTCACTATCGAACCGGAAACTTCAAAAATTCAACTTTCGGCATTTCAATCCTAAATAAGATACGGACCTCCAAAACACAATCCGAATACGCTCCTGAACCCGAAATCACCCAACGGAGTTAACGGGACCAACGGAATTCCATTCCGAGGCCGTCTTCACACTGATCCGACTACGGTCCAAATTCTAAAACTTAAACTCTCTTTTAGGGACTAATTATAAGTGTCCCAAAACTCTCCGAAACTCCAAATAAATCTTTCCGGCAACTCACAATAGCAGAAACAAACACGGGGAATGCAGTTAATGGGGGATCGGAGCGTCAATTCTTAAAACGACCGGCCAGGTCGTTACAAGTTTTCAACACTTAATCATCTGCTCCAGCTTTTGGAATGTCTCAAGATGGCAACTTGGTCTTGAGTACTGACCTAGAAATAATCTGGTCTGACTAATTTGAACCTGCCATTAACAAATTCCCTCAAAGCAGTGCATCTTGAAAGTTGGAATTTTGTACTAAGAGATAGCTCAGGGTCATCCGACGTACTTTGGAAAAATTTTGATCACCCAACAGATACATGGTTACCAGGTGCAAAAGCAATTTCTTGACCATGCTTCAGTATAACTATGTTGAGTCGCACGCTTTAGCACCCTGCGTACCGTGTACCTCAGAAAAAGCAGGCCGTTTCACGTCTGGAGTTTTCATATAGCCATCAGTTTACCTTTTTCTCAAGTAGCAATATTTTCACATTGGATGTGACTTGTGAGTTTTTCTCGCACAAGAAACAGGCCAATCAAGTTGCTTTTGTTCTTTAGTTGGAAATGTAAATCCTGACAAACATGTGCATGGGGGTGAGAGATTTGCTCTGAAGCTACAAAATTCTCCATAGTGAGAAAAAATGTTTTCTTTGAATCTTGGTTGAGTGAAGATGGGTGTCCAACTTTACAATCCATGTTGACAGGCCAGCTCACGAGCTCTCCCGATAGATGAATCAGAATTCTCAAAAGGGTGTGATAAATGACAAAAATTGCATGTTTTAGAGCGTTTTTATCTTTTTTTATGTGAGTTGTGGGAGATCGCATGATTTTTAAAGTGAGTTATGTTCATTACATGTTTCTTGTGTGTACGAACGAGTTTAGATGAAAATTGATCAAAAGAAGATGATTCGGCGCGAAAAGAGACAAAGAAACAAAATTTGGGAGAGTGTCCAAGGGATCTGCATCACGCGAGCCATAGGCATGCGAGAGGAAGTGGTGAAAGTACGGGGGGGGGGGATAAATTGTAGTCTTTTTAAATTTCTGGTCGATTACTCCTCAGACCAAGTCGACTAATACGGAGATAGCCTGCACAATATTGTTAGTACTTCGATTCAATCAAATGCTAATCTAAACAAACAATAATTGCTTATAATCAAATATGAAAGCAATAAGGTAAATGACACCAAGAATTTTATACTGATTTGGAACCAATGCGGTATCCTACTCCAGTCCCTTTGGATTGCAAGGAAGTTATCTCTTTAGCTCTTTGTAATATGAGTTGAATACAACTTGTGTTCTTTTCAACGTTCACCAATCGTTTACAAAGTTGGTTTTCACTCACTCACAAAAAATGAACAAGGGTTGGTTTTAACACGCTCACCAACAACGCAAAAGGATGGTTTTACTCACTCACCAACAACGATTCTTTGGTTTTCACTCGCTCACCAAAGAAACGAATAATGACACAACCTCCCAGTATTCTGCCCTTTCTCTCTATATTTTATGACACTTGTAAATTTAAGAAAATAGTGCTTGACTAAGGTGTAGAAAGAGTAGGAAAGCTGTCTACGAAGCTGGTACTTCTTCACTAGAGCATTCTGGTATTTATAGCAATTGTCTGGAACTAGCCGTTATAAACTTCTTTGAAAGATCTTGCAAGTTGTTTAATGACCTTTCTGTAATCTTGAACAAACAACAGATGATTGATGTTTTCCTTTTTGGATTCTCATATCCAATCACATAATTTTTCAGATCTCTTATATTGGATTTTGTAGAAATGTCTTTGTGCAACCCAAAAGAATTGTATCTATGGAGATTGCTGATGAGATCTCCAAAAACAGTTGAGAATCCTTCTTGAATCCAATTAGATCTTCCTTCAATATTGACTTTTCTTATATCTTGATCGTTGATGCAGAACCTTGAATCTGGGTGTCTTCGAACTTAAATGCTTCCTTCCTCTTGATTTATGATACTGGTTCTTCTATTATTGGCTCAATCTTCTGAAATCATCTTCCTTAATAGTTGCATATTTTCAAACAAGATTTGAATCTTCATGAATCATCATTTTTGATTCCCTGGAACTCTTAATAAAAAACTTTTGAACTTGGACGTCTTTGTGACTGCTGAAGGAATTTAGATCTTCCATAACTTAAGGAAATATTATCACTTCCCATAAGATTTAAACTTTGCATGATTTATGGAGCTTTGACACATGACACATAATATTCTTTCCTTCTGAGAGTAGGCAATACTATATCTTCCTTGATCCTTTTCCTTTAGTAACAATACATCCTTCCAATGATCCAATGAATAACCATATCTCCTTACTTAAAAGATTTTCATAAAATATTCCTTCCCGAAAGACTTTTCTTTTTATGGTATCTCAAAACCTCTTCCTTCTATGGTGATTTCATAATGACTTCTTTTCCTTATTTGTCACGGTTCTCCATCAAAATAATCTTTCTTTGTAAATGTCTTCTTCTTTTATTTTGTCCAAATCCTTGCACAACTGACAACCTGTATAAAATAAATTTATCACAAGTAGATGTCTTTTGATTAAGATATGTTTGTTTGATATTATCAAAATTAGTATGTGAAACCTTGGGGCTTACAGTTGGCCATGTGCGAAACACTAAATTAGAGACTACAGACGAGGACCCCGCTGCGTGAAAAAATATATAAAGAACCGGGAGCGGGCATTAAGGACACGTTAGACCTGGCACGCGATCCAGTTCTCCTTTCCGAACTTGGAGACTGAAAGTCCACACCATGCAAAACCTAATTCGTGCAAATACAACTTTAAATTGTTTTTAAAGGGTTATACTATATTCTTGGAGGCAAGGATACGCCAGGAGTAAGGCGAAAGATTCAACCATGAGTTTTTCCTTTTTTCTTTTCCTATTTTCTGTTGTTGGTTATGAATTTTAGTGTTGTATTTCTACGTACTATTGTGAGTAATTAAGTCTCTCATCTAGGGTTTTGATGGAACCTTTTGCAGTATAACATTTTGATACATTTTGATATAATTGAGCTTTTCGATTTCTCTGTTTGTTTAATCATATGCTTATTTTAGTTAATTGAAGGGCCCTTGATTAACGGTGCCTATTTATTATGTGTTGCTTGAGAAAGAATGTATATTTTGGTGTTGTTCAACTATGTCACTCCTAGTACACGAGATATCGATACTGTAGGTTAAAAAGCAGATTTAGAAATAATAAACCTTTGACGTGGTCATAGCTAGTAAGCTATGAAAAATAGCTAGGTAGAGTAATTCGAGAGAATACATCTAATAGATTATCGTGATCGATCAGAGATAATTGCGGTAAGTTAAGTACTCACAATTCATAGGGAATGAATTGGTGATATTATAGCTAAAGTAGCCAGAAGAATTCAATACTTGAGAAAGTCATGACTTTAGGCCTTCATTACTCTTCAATTCAACCCATTGCCTATTTAGTGATAATTATTACTGTATTTATTATTTGCAATAATTTTAGTTTAAACAACCAAAATTACCATTTGATAATTCGGGAAGTTGGTTGAATTGACTTCCTGGCAGTAGTGAAAGTTGTAAGGAATAAGTTAGGTTCATGTGTGATTCGACTTCGGACTCTTGAACTAAATAATATTTGCAGCCATGCTCAATTTTCTTTATAGGCATAGTTGAGTGTGATCAGAGTGTCTTTAGGTGAAGCAGAGTATGTGAAATAAGTATCATTTCCATTTGAAGTGAAACTGAACTGGGAAGTGTGAATCAATTCCGGGAAAAGACAAAACATTTGGTCTGGTGACATAAATGCGCAAGAACAATATAGTATTGAAGTTGCCAAAATTCTGAGCTTCCAAAAACTTCAGGTTAGTTGATACTCCAAATAGCAAAACTGTCTTCAAATAAGCACTTTGCATTTTGTTGATGATAAACAATCAATGGTTTAGTTTGATCAGAAAGAATAAGCACTATAGTCTGTTATGTCGAGGAAGAGGCAAACCCGAAAATAAAGAAGATAAAGAACACTAAATTTTAACGTGGAAAACCCTTCAAATCGAAGGTAAAATCCACGGGATCACAAAGATCCAAAAACTCCACTATAACAATAAGAGCGTTACAAAAGTTCTCCAAATTGGCTACACAACAAGGGCCAAACACGGAGCAACAATAGCAACAAGAGCAATAACTAATCAATTGAAGAAAGAGTATAATCCACAAAATGAAGCTTCTGTTCGAGGCTCGAAATCAGATGCTACGAGCCTCCAAATCCGATCTCCACCGTTCAAATCCAAGACCAAGATGTTACGAACACTCATTAAAAATTTCAGCCCGATCCAACGGTTAACGAATCGGACGTGATTTGAAGCTGGCTGGTCGGAATAAAAATCTGCAGCAAAACAAATACTTTTTTTCTCTCTTCTCTCTTGATGAAAGCTCTCTCAAAACCCACTCTTATGTGCTTAAGTCTTTCAAAGACTTGTATCAATGAGCATAGAATAATTCTTCAAGGTTTTCCTATTTATAGATCATGAGTGGTGCTTTCTCTTAAAGCCAAAACCCACTCAAAATAGGAATAAACCAAATCCAATTCCAAATAGGATTGGACACCAAAAGAGAATAGGATTAGGCCATTGGGCCTTTGGCTGGACAACATGGGCATGTGCCCAACAAACTCCCCCTCCAGCCAAGGGGCCAAATGTGTCTTCAAGTAGAGGAACTATTGACAGGCTTCATGCCTGCCAATTTTCTACAAAATTCATGTTTATCTGCAACCACCACCTTTGTCAGCATATCCGAAGGATTTTCATCAGTGTGTATCTTCTCAACCTCAAATAATTCCTCTTCCACGACCATTCTTATCCAATGATACTTTCTATTTATATGCTTGAATGAAAAGTGGAGTGCTTGGTGAGACAGATAGCACTCTGATTATCACAAAATAAGATGTACCGTGGCTGCTCAAAGCCAAGATCATTAATAAACTCCTTCATCCATAATAGTTCTTTGGTACCTTCTGTGACAGCAATATATTCGGCTTCTGTGGTGGATAGAGCTATGCACTTCTGTAGTCTAGATTGCCAAGAAACAGCTCCCCCTGCAAAAGTGATCAAATAACCGGAAGTGGATCTTGAATTATCAAGATTGCCTCCTAAATCAGAGTCTGTGTAACAAACAAGTTCAGGCTTGCCATTGCCAAAGCACAGCTTCAAATCTGCAGTACCTTTTAAATAACTTAATATCCATTTTACTGCATCCCAATGTTCTTTTCCAGGATTGGAAATGAATCTGCTAACAGTGCCAACGGCATGTGCAATATCTGGTCTAGTGCAAACCATAGCATACATCAAGCTACCAACGGCAGAAGAGTAAGGAATACGAGACATCTCCTTTTTCTCTTCATCAGTAGATGGACTCTGACTAATACTCAATTTGAAGTGTTTAGCAAGAGGNNNGGGTAGATGCATCTTCTTCACGAACAACAAGTCTTTCATCTTGCTTCTCCAAACATTATAATTTCTCCCATTTAAACATATCATCTTGCTCATATTCGCCTCCATTCCATAATAACCCGGACAAATAACCAAGGCTCTGATACCACTGTTATGTCGGGGAAGAGGCAAACCCGAAAATAAAGAAGATAAAGAACACCAAATTTTAACGTGGAAAACCCTTCAAATCGAAGGTAAAAACCACGGGATCACAAAGATCCAAAAACTCCACTATAACAATAAGAGGGTTACAAAAGTTCTCCAAATTGGCTACACAACAAGGGCCAAACACGGAGCAACAATAGCAACAAGAGCAACAAGAGCAACAACTAATCAATTGAAGAAAGAGTATAATCCACAAAACGAAGCTGCTGTTCGAGGCTCGAAATCAGATGCTACGAGCATCCAAATCCGATCTCCACCGTTCAAATCCAAGACCAAGATGTTACGAACACTCAGTCAAAATTTCAGCCCAATCCAACGGTTAACGAATCGGAAAACGTGATTTGAAGTTGGCTGGTCGGAATAAAAATCTGCAGCAAAACAAATACTTTTTTTCTCTCTTCTCTCTTGATGAAAGCTCTCTCAAAACCCAATCTTATGTGCTTAAGTCTTTCAAAGACTTGTATCAATGAGCATAGAATAATTCTTCAAGGTTTTCCTATTTATAGATCATGAGTGGTGCTTTCTCTTAAAGCCAAAACCCACTGAAAATAGGAATAAACCGAATCCAATTCCAAATAGGATTGGAAACCAAAAGAGAATAGGATTAGGCCATTGCGCCTTTGGCTGGACAACATGGGCATGTGCCCAATTTTCTTACCATATTTGGTTTTCCTATCTCTTGAAGGAAAAGGGCAATATAATTACCTTAATTGGGTTTTCCTTTTTGTAAAAGGAAATTATAAATCTCCAATATTTGGCTAGTCCTTTTTCTTGTAGGAAAAGGTTTGGACTTCTATAAATTGAGGATCCTTCTTTCTCATTCAGTAACATCCACAATGTAGCCACAGGGGGCTTGAGAGTCTTGTTTAGGGGGAGAACTTTATGGGACAAGTGTTAGTGTGTCACTTGTGTTTGCCTCTTCGTGAGGTTGTTCTCTCGATATTTTGTACTCTCTTTTTATTATAGTGGATTGCTCATCTCCGTTGTGGATGTAGGTCAGTTGACCGAACCACGTTATATGTTTGTGTCTCTTTTGGTAGATTTTTCTTTTGTTATGTGTGGTTTATCGTCGTTCAACGTTTGGTTTGCTAGCTTCCGCATGACACCTGATTTTTTCGATCCTAACATAGTCCTGCCTTGATTATCGTCACATCCTCAGTTGTTTCAATGGCAGTATTACTAATAGGAGGTTCACTGGGATACCTGTGTTCTAGGAAGATAAAAAGTAGAAGTTATAAATGTGTTATATCATTGAATCTATAGCTTCCTTCTCATACCCTACTATCCAAAAAAAGAGTATAAATGTGTTATATCATAGATTGATAAGCTTCAACCTGTCACGACCCCAGTTCGCCCTCCGTGAACATGTCGTGACGGCACCTAGTCCCTACGACTAGGTAAGCCTAACAATGCGGAAGATAAACGATAATTGCGGAAGAAAGTAAATAAAACTGAACTAGTAAAATAAAACGGTGTTTAAGGTGCCGCTCGGCACATACCATAACAATTCTCGAAGCTAACAACATTCCCAAAACCCGGAAACTCACAAATCAAGAGCTAAGGGATACATAATAGGCTCTGACTCAAGAATATCTATACAAAAGGGAAATACTGATAGAACTATACTTATTACAGAAGATAGAAAGTGACTCTTCAGTCTGCGGACATAGCAGATATACCTCGAAGTCTCTATAGAAACGCCTCCTTCCCAGGCTGACAGAACTGAACGGGAGTACCTGTATCTGCACAACAAAAATGTGCAGAAGAGTAGCATGAGCACACCACGACGGTGCCCAGTAAGTATCAAGACTAACCTCGGTGGAGTAGTGATGAGGAACAGTCAAGGCACCTACCGGTCAAATAAACAGTATAATCATAGGAATAATGGAACCGATATATAAATATGTAAAGTCTGCATGAATGACTAAAAATGCTACAATTCCCAATAAGGAAAAGAGGACAACAAGTAACACCGAGAATATAATAAATGATGATACGAAATCAAGTCAATAACTCATATCCTACAATGATGTTCACATAAGGTCTTGTTCAACTCTTCCCACAATTCTACCAAAAATCTCTAACAAACCACAACTCACGAAAAACCCAGCATCTGAAATCTAACACTTGGCATCCTGTGCCCCATCAATCTCACGGTTATGCTCACAACTAACTGGCTAACTAGGACCACTCTCACATATATAGTGGACGAACGAGGGCGTATCTCCACCCTTAACAAAATCGGAAGGAATTCACCTCTAATGGGGTGTCCAACTACGTGTATGCTTGTGGAAGTGTTTTTGACAAGGATTTTCCCAACTAGTAAACATGAAAAGGAGAACGGACTGCACGTACGAATGTTTCCTCACAACTTCCAAGCGGTAAAGCTCATACAAGTAAACAACCCACAATCACAATATCAAACAAATAGGAATGCCTCCACAGGCCATCACAATTCTTTACAATCAACCCATGACATAGCTCACCTTAATACGCCACGCGTGCAAATAATAATATAATAGGCACCGCCTTATTTCGCCACACGTGCATCACAATGTTCCCACCTTATTCCGCCACATGCGCAACCCACATATAAGCATATAATATATCCCGCCTTATTACGCTGCATGTGCAAAACATCAATAGCAATAATAGCACGGCAAAGACCTCGTGTAACCCTTCAACAACAACCACACAACAGAGACCTCGTGCATCACAGTACCAACAGCCGCACGGCAGAAACCTCGTGCATCATAGTATCAACGACCGCACGGCAGAAACCTCGTGCATCATAGTATCAACGACCGCACGGCAGAAACCTCGTGCATCATAGTCTCAAGTACCACACAACAAATGACAATATATACAGGAACAAAGCAAAAGAATCAACTCAGGTATTTCCATTCACCAAAAGACGGTACAACTAACTCATAAGGAATAACCGTAATAGATAAATACTAAGCGCAATAAGAACAACTCAACATGGGAGAAATAATGCGAAACAACGATTCCATAATACTCAGTTCAACAATAAGGAAATTAACATAAATCAATTAATTACCATTAAGGAAATGTCAACTAAACATAGGATATCTAGCTTCTTTCCAATTAAGACCAATTAATTACACGAGAGATAGAATTAATGCTTTCCAGATAAAGACAAGTAGTTAGGAATGATAATGTGACTATAGAAGGGTAAATGTCCACAGTTAAACAAGTAAAAGTCAATTAGGCAACAATAATAAACAAAAAGGGTAGATAAATTCCAAGTAAGTCATGTAGAGGTGAAACTAATAACAGGGAACTCCATCATATCAAGAACAACTTCATATTCGGTGATTACAAGGACTTAAGAGCCTAAAAGGGGCAATTTTCCACAGATAAATCCGAGCACGCACTCGTCACCTCGCGTACAAGGAATACAATCAACAAAGAAGACTCAAATCCTAAGGGGAAGTCCCCCACAAAAGGTTAGGCAAGATACTTACCTCGAACCGGCTAAACTCAACTAGCAACCACGTTCTTGCCACGAGAACTTGACTCCAAATGGCCCAAATCTATTCAATTAAATCACACATTGTAAATAACATCTCAAGCAACTGATTCAATTAAAATTTAAAGCTAAGACGCAAATTTAGGTAAAATGACCAAAATGCCCCTCAGGCCAACGTGGTCAAAACCCGAGGTTCGAACCAAAGTCCGGTTACCCATTCCCCGACGAACCCAAATATATGATTTGTATCGAATTCGGACCTCAAATCGAGGTCCAAATCCCCAATTTTAGAAAAACCTAGGTTCTACCCCAAACCCCCAATTTCACCCATGAATTTCATTGATTTTAAGAGGAAAACATGTTAAATGATGTAAATGATTGAAGGAATTAAGTAAAAATCGACTTACAAATGATTTGGATGAAGTTTTGTCCTTAAAAAATTGGCTATGGGGTTTGGGTCTTGAAAGAATGGTGAAAAAATGGTGGAAAGTCGACTAAGTATAAATTCGCTGGGTCTCTGATGTCGCATTTGCGAACTGGGGTTCGCAATTGCGAACCCCGACCAAGTTTGGGAATTGCGAGATACTTGTTCGCATTTGCGAACTATGAGGGAAACTGGGAGGTTCGCATTTGCGAACCATAAGGTCCCATTTGCGAAACCTGACCCATCGCATTTGCGAGGTTTTATATCGCATTTGCGATAACTTCAAGCCTGGCACATTCTCGCATTTGCGAGCTGACTCTTCGCAATTGCGAGCTCGCATTTGCGAGCCAGGTTTCGCAATTGCGAAGCCTGCAGGTCAGTTATAGCTGCAATTTTTTCCCAAAGGGTTGAAAAAAAGCACTCCGACACCCTATCCAAAAACT
>NW_017673450.1:37132-116907 GCF_001879085.1 Nicotiana attenuata
ACTATACTTATTACAGAAGATAGAAAGTGACTCTTCGGTCTGCGGACGTAGCAGATATACCTCGAAGTCTCTATAGAAACGCCTCCTTCCCAGGCTGACAGAACTGAACGAGAGTACCTGTATCTGCACAACAAAAATGTGCAGAAGAGTAGCATGAGCACACCACGGCGGTGCGCAGTAAGTATCAAGACTAACCTCGGTGGAGTAGTGACGAGGAACAGTCAAGGCACCTACCGGTCAAATAAACAGTATAATCATAGGAATAATGGAACCGATATATAAATATGTAAAGTCTGCATGAATGACTAAAAATGCTACAATTCCCAATAAGGAAAAGAGGACAGCAAGTAACAACGAGAATATAATAAATGATGATACGAAATGACGGCAGAATCACAATCCATCCTAAGGTCACAACACAGCAAGGGGAAAAACAAGTCAATAACTCATATCCTACAATGATGTTCACATAAGGTCTTGTTCAACTCTTCCCACAATTCTACCAAAAATCTTTGACAAACCACAACTCACGAAAAAAACCCAGCATCTGAAATCTAACACTTGGCATCCTGTGCCCCATCAATCTCACGGTCATGCTGACAACTAACTGGCTAACTAGGACCCCTCTCACATATATAATGGACGAACGAGGGCGTATCTCCACCCTTAACAAAATCGGAAGGAATTCACCTCTAATGGGGTGTCCAACTACGTGTATGCTTGTGCAAGTGTTTTTGACAAGGATTTTCCCAACTAGTAAACATGAAAAGGAGAACGGACTGCACGTACGAATGTTTCCTCACAACTTCCAATCGGTAAAGCTCATGCAGGTAAACAACCGATAATCACAATATTAAACAAATAGGAATGCCTCCACAGGCCGTCACAATTCTTTACAACGAATAGGAATGCCTCCACAGACCGTCACAATTCTTTACAATTAACCCCTGACATAGCCCACCTTATTACGCCACGCGTGCAAATAATAATATAATAGGCACCGCCTTATTTCGCCACACGTGCATCACAATGTTCCCACCTTATTTCGCCACATGCACAACCCACATATAAGCATATAACATATCCCGCCTTATTACGCCGCATGTGCAAAACATCAATAGCAACAATAGCACGGCAAAGACCTCATGCAACCCTTCAACAACAACCGCACGGCAGAGACCTTGTGCATCACAGTACCAACAGCCGCACGGCAGAACCTCGTGCATCATAGTATCAACGACCGCACGGCAGAAACCTCGTGCATCATAGTATCAACGACCGCACGGCAGAAACCTCGTGCATCACAGTCTCAAGTACCACACAACAAATGAAAATATATACACGAACAAAGCAAGAGAATCAACTCAGGTATTTCCATTCACCAAAAGACGGTATAACTAACTCATAAGGAATAACCGTAACAGAGAAATACTAAGCGCAATAAGAACAACTCAACAAGGGAGAAATAATACGAAACAACGATTCCATAATACTCATTTCAACAATAAGGAAATTAACATAAATCAATTAATTACCATTAGGGAAATGTCAACAAAACATAGGATATCTAACTCATTTCCAATTAAGACCAATTAATTACACGAGAGATAGAATTAATGCTTTCCAGATAAAGACAAGCAGTTAGGAATGATAATGTGACTATAGAAGGGTAAATGTCCACAGTTAAACAAGTAAAAGTCAATTAGGCAACAAGAATAACCAAAAAGGGCAGATAAATTCCAAGTAAGTCATGTAGAGGTGAAACTAATAACAGGGAACTCCATTGTATCAAGAACAACTTCATATTCGGTGATTACAAGGACCTAAGAGCCTAAAAGGGGCAATTTTCCACAAATAAATCCGAGCACGCACTCGTCACCTCGCGTGCAAGGAATACAATCAACAAAGAAGACTCAAATCCTAAGGGAAAGTCCCCCACACAAGGTTAGGCAAGATACTTACCTCGAACCGGCTAAAATCAACTAGCAACCACGTTCTTGCCACGAGTACTCGACTCCAAATGGCCCAAATCTATTCAATTAAATCACACATTGTAAATAACATCTCAAGCAACTGATTCTACTATTTAATTTAAAGCTAAGATGCAAATTTAGGTAAAATGACCAAAACGCCCCTCAGGCCAACGTGGTCAAAACCCGAGGTTCGAACCAAAATCCGCTTACCCATTCCCCCACGAACCCAAATATATGATTTGTGTCGAAATCGGACCTCAAATCGAGGTCCAAATCCCCAATTTTAGAAAAACCTAGGTTCTACCCCAAACTCCCAATTTCACCCATGAATTTCATTGATTTTAAGAGGAAAACATGTTAAATGATGTAAATGATTGAAGGAATTAAGTAAAAATCGACTTACAGATGATTTGGAAGAAGTTTTGTCCTTGAAAATTTGCCTATGGGGTTTGGGTCTTGAAAGAATGGTGAAAAAATGGTGGAAAATCGACTAAGTATAAATTTGCTGGGTCTCTGATGTCGCATTTGCGAACTGGGCTTCGCAATTGCGAACCCCGACCAAGTTTGGGAATTGCGAGATACTTGTTCGCATTTGCGAACTATGACGGAAACTGGGAGGTTCGCATTTGCGAACCATAAGGTCGCACTTGCGAAACCTGACCCATCGCATTTGCGAGGTTTTATATCGCATTTGCGATAACTTCAGGCCTGGCACATTCTCGCATTTGCGAGCTGACTCTTCGCAATTGCGAGCTCGCATTTGCGAGCCAGGCTTCGCAATTGCGAAGCGTGCAGGTCAGTTATAGCTGCAATTTTTCCCAAGGTTGAAAAAGCACTCCGACACCTATCCAAAACTCACCCGAGCCCTCGGGGCTTCAAACCAAACATGCACACAACCTCAAAAATATTCTACGGACTTACTCGCGCGATCAAATCGCAAAATTAACAACATAAACATCGAATCAAGCCTCAAAACTCATGATTTCTTCAAATTTCTTCATAAAATATCAAATTCCCATTTTAGGTCCGAAACACGTCAAACGACGTCCGGTTTCAACCAAACTTTACAGAAAGTGCTTAAACCATATATAAGACTTTTACCGGGCGCCGGAACCAAAATACGTGCCCGATACCATAGTCTTTTAATCAAATTTCATTTCCATTTTTCTTAATTATTTCTAGAAAACAATTACACACAAAAATTTATTTCTCGGACTTGGGACCTCGGAATTCGATCCCGGGCATACGCCCAAGTCCCATATTTTCCTACGGACCCTCCGGGACTGTCAAATCACGGGTCCGGGTTCGTTTACCCAAAATGTTGACCGAAGTCAAATTTATTCAATTTAATATCAAAATTTAGCATTTTTCTCACAGAATTCATATTTAAGCTTTCCGGCTACGCACCCGGACTGCACACGCAAATCGAGGCAACCCCAGATGAGGTTTTCAAGGCCTCGGAAGTACAGAATGGGTAAGAAAACAAGTGATGACCCCTTTGGGTCGTCACACCCTCCACCACTTAAACATTCGTTCGTCCTCGAACGAGCATAGAGACATACCTGAAGTCCTCAAGTCACTGAGTTTGCACTTCCAACATACACCCGCGGGTGATCCCACGTCACCCCAATCCACTTAAGCCTGACGACACCATCTCCACTGAAATTTAACCTTTCTAGCAATACCAATAGGCCTTCAAGCCAGAATTCTCCCCTTCCATCCGTTTCCAAAAGACCCGATCCTAAATCCATATTCGGTATCAGTCTCAACCAGCTATTTAATACAAGCCAACACACACAGGGTACAACCACACAACATGACACATCACACATAAGCCCACAATAGCATTTCTGATAGCAATACTTGCCTGAGATCAAATCCGTACCGGCCATAAGCCTCATATTCAACAGGAACTCTTTTCAAACCTCCACAACACTGGCGATGATACAATAACCACGAAAACCGCATAACAAAACCCCCGAATAACCAAATCTCAACCAACACCAACGGGTACACACCCCACAATCTAAAACTCAAGAAGCATAGAACGGAAATGACTGAATATGAGAAGGAAACACATAAGGGAACTAACAAACAAATCAAACTAGCACAAATTCTTCTAAAACACAAATCGACAAAAACATCTAACAAGAAAGAATGAAAGCATATAAAAGACTCACAAGGATCTTATACTGATATAACTCTCACCGCAGTACACAGCCCGGTCTCAACATATCAAGTCACCTGAAATCACGAGGGTCCCNTGACTCAAGAATATCTATACAAAAGGAAAATACTGATAGAACTATACTTATTACAGAAGATAGAAAATGACTCTTCACTCTGCGGACGTAGCAGATATACCTCGAAGTCTCTATAGAAACGCCTCCTTCCCAGGCTGACAGGACTGAACGGGAGTACCTGTATCTGCACAACAAAAATGTGCAGAAGAGTAGCATGAGCACACCACGACGGTGCCCAGTAAGTATCAAGACTAACCTCGGTGGAGTAGTGACGAGGAACAGTCAAGGCACCTACCGGTCAAATAAACAGTATAATCATAGGAATAATGGAACCGATATATAAATATGTAAAGTCTGCATGAATGACTAAAAATGCTACAATTCCCAATAAGGAAAAGAGGACAACAAGTAACACCGAGAATATAATAAATGATGATACGAAATGACGGCAGAATCACAATCCAAATCCTAAGGTCACAACACAGCAAGGAAAAAAAACAAGTCAATAACTCATATCCTATAATGATGTTCACATAAGGTCTTGTTCAACTCTTCCCACAATTCTACCAAAAATCTCTGACAAACCACAACTCACGAAAAACCTGGCATCTGAAATCTAACACTTGGCATCCCGTGCCCCATCAATCTCACGGTCATGCTCACAACTAACTGGCTAACTAGGACCACTCTCACATATATAGTGGACGAACGAGGGCGTATCTCCACCGTTAACAAAATCGGAAGGAATTCACCTCTAATGGGGTGTCCAACTACGTGTATGCTTGTGCAAGTGTTTTTGACAAGGATTTTACCAACTAGTAAACATGAAAAGGAGAACGGACTGCACGTACGAATGTTTCCTCACAACTTCCAAGCGGTAAAGCTCATACAGGTAAATAACCCACAATCACAATATTAAACAAATAGGAATTCCTCCACATGTCGTCACAATTCTTTACAATCAACCCCTGACATAGCCCACCTTATTACGCCACGCGTGCAAATAATAATAAAATAGGCACCGCCTTATTTCGCCACACGTGCATCACAATGTTCCCACCTTATTCCGCCACATGCGCAACCCACATATAAGCATATAACATATCCCGCCTTATTACGCCGCATGTGCAAAACATCAATAGCAACAATAGCACGGCAAAGACCTCGTGCAACCCTTCAACAACAACCGCACGGCAGAGACCTCGTGCATCACAGTACCAACAGCTGCACGACAGAAACCTCGTGCATCACAGTACCAACAGCCGCACGGCAGAAACCTCGTGCATCATTGTATCAACGACCGCACGGCAGAAACCTCGTGCGTCATAGTATCAACGACCGCACGGCAGAAACCTCGTGCATCATAGTATCAACGACCGCACGGCAGAAACCTCGTGCATCATAGTATCAACGACCGCACGGCAAAAACCTCGTGCATCACAGTCTCAAGTAACACACAACAAATGACAATATATACAGGAACAAAGCAAGAGAATCAACTCAGGTATTTCCATTCACCAAAAGACGGTACAACTAACTCATATGGAATAACCGTAATAGAGAAATACTAAGCGCAATAAGAACAACTCAACAAGGGAAAAATAATACGAAACAACGATTCCATAATACTCAGTTCAACAATAAGGAAATTAACATAAATCAATTAATTACCATTAAGGAAATGTCAACTAAACATAGGATATCTAACTTCTTTCCAATTAAGGCCAATTAATAACACGAAAGATAGAATTAATGCTTTCCAGATAAAGACAAGCAGTTAGGAATGATAATGTGACTATAGAAGGGTAAATGTCCACAGTTAATCAAGTAAAAGTCAATTAGGCAACAAGAATAACCAAAAAGGGCAGATAAATTCCAAGTAAGTCATGTAGAGGTGAAACTAATAACAGGGAACTCCATCGTATCAAGAACAACTTCATATTCGGTGATTACAAGGACCTAAGAGCCTAAAAGGGGCAATTTTCCACAAATAAAATCCGAGCACGCACTCGTCACCTCGCGTACAAGGAATACAATCAACAAAGAAGACTCAATTCCTAAGGGGAAGTCCCCCACACAAGGTTAGGCAAGATACTTACCTCGAACCGGCTAAAATCAACTAGCAACCACGTTCTTGCCACGAGTACTCAACTCCAAATGGCCCAAATCTATTCAATTAAATCACACATTGTAAATAACATCTCAAGCAACTGATTTTATTAATTAATTTAAAGCTAAGACGCAAATTTAGGTAAAATGACCAAAACGCCCCTCAAGCCAACGTAGGTTCGAACCAAAATCTGGTTACCCATTCCCCCACGAACCCAAATATATGATTTGTGTCGAAATCGGACCTCAAATCGAGGTCCAAATCCCCAATTTTAGAAAAACCTAGGTTCTACCCCAAACCCCCAATTTCACCCATGAATTTCATTGATTTTAAGAGGAAAACATGTTAAATGATGTAAATGATTGAAGGAATTAAGTAAAAATCGACTGACAAATGATTTGAAAGAAGTTTTGTCCTTGAAAAATCGCCTATGGGGTTTGGGTCTTGAAAGAATGGTGAAAAAATGGTGGAAAATCGACTAAGTATAAATTTGCTGGGTCTCTGATGTCGCATTTGTCAACAGGGGTTTGCAATTGCGAACCCCGACCATGTTTGGGAATTGAGAGATACTTGTTCGCATTTGCGAACTATGAGGGAAACTGGGAGGTTCGCATTTGCGAACCATGAGGTCGCATTTGCGAAACCTGACCCGTCGCATTTGCGAGGTTTTATATCGCATTCGCGATACCTTCAGGCCTGGCACATTCTCGCATTTGCGAGATGACTCTTCGCAATTAAGAGATTGCATTTGCGAGCCAGGCTTCGCAATTGCGAAGCCTGCAGGTCAGTTATAGCTGCAATTTTTCCCAAGGTTGGAAAAGCACTCCGACACCTATCCAAAACTCACCCCAGCCCTCGGGGCTCCAAACCAAACATGCACACTAAGGCTGTAAGTGGGCCGGTCTTGGACCGGGACCGGACCGGGCCCGCGGTCCTAACGGGCTAAACGGTCCCGGCGGGCCGGTCCTGGTGGGCCGGTCCCTTAATGGGTAATAAGCCCGTGACGGGCCGGTCTTGTTCGTGNACAACCTGAAGCTGAATCCCGCGAAATGTGCATTTGGGGTTCCTGCCGGAAAACTACTGGGTTCATTGTGAGCCGCCGAGGGATAGAATTGGATCCATCAAAGGTCGAAGCATTTTAGAATTGCCGCCGACGAGAGCAAGACGAGGTTATGAGTTTCTTGGGGAGACTTAACTACATCAGCAGGTTCATAGCACAGTCTACAGTTATCTGTGAGCCAATCTTTAAGATGCTAAAGAAGGATGCCGCTACCAAATGGACTGACGACTGCCAGAAAGCCTTCGACAGAATCAAAGAGTACCTGTCAACACCGCCGGTTCTGGTTCCGCCCGAACCAGGTAGACCCCTGCTACTCTACCTTGCAGTATTGGATGGAGCATTTGGTTGTGTTCTGGGGCAGCATGATGAAACGAGAAGAAAAGAGCAGGCCATTTATTATCTCAGCAAGAAGTTCACCCCGTACGAGGCTCGGTATTCCTTACTAGAGCGCACCTGTTGTGCTCTAACTTGGGTAGCTCAGAAGTTGAGGCATTATTTCTGTACTTAAACCACGTATCTCATATCAAGAATGGACCCATGGAAGTATATCTTTCAGAAGCCCATGCCCACCGGCAAGCTAGCAAAGTGGCACATCCTGCTAAGTGAATTTGACATTGTCTACGTGACTCAGAAAGCAATCAAAGGACAGGCCCTAGCAGATCACCTCACTAAAAACCCTGTGGATGGAGAATACGAGCCTCTGAAGACGTATTTTCCTGATGAGGAGGTATCCTTCATAGGAGAGGACATGGCAGAATCCTATGACGGTTGGAGGATGTTTTTCGATGGAGCAGCAAATTTCAAGGGAGTTGGCATAGGAGCAGTCCTAGTATCAGAAACCGGCCAGCATTATCCGGTATCCGCCAAGCTCAGGTTCCCGTGCACCAACAACATAGCCGAGTACGAAGCTTGCATCCTGGGGCTCAAGATGGCCATCGACATGAACGTCCAAGAGTTGCTAGTGATCGGAGATTCAGATTTGCTTATACATCAGGTCCGAGAAGAATGGGCGACCAAGAACTCCAAGATACTCCCGTATTTGCATCATGTACAGGAGTTGAGAAAGAGGTTCACAAAGACAGAGTTCCGGCATGTTCCCAGAGTCCAGAATGAGTTTGCCGACGCATTGGCCACTCTATCATCCATGATTCAGCATCCAGATAAGAACTTCATAGACCCTATTCCAGTAAAGATTCATGATCAGCCAGCTTACTGTGCTCATGTCGAGGAAGAAACAGACGGAAAGCCTTGGTCTCACGACATCAAGGAATTTTTGGCCGAAGGAAAATATTCAAAGCTTGCAAATGCTATTCAGAAGCGCACTCTGCGAAGATTATCCAAAAATTTCTTCCACAGCGGAGGAATCCTGTATAGGAGAACTCCTGATTTGGGATTGCTAAGGTGTGTTGACGCAAAGGAAGCATCCAAACTGCTAGAGGAAATTCATGCTGGGACCTGTGGTCCACATATGAACGGTTTTGTCTTAGCCAAGAAGATACTCCGGCAGGTTATTTCTGGATGACTATGGAAACGGACTGCATCCAGTATGTTCGAAAGTGCCACCGCTGTCAGATCCACGCAGACATGATAAAAGTGCCTCCAAATGAGCTTAATGCAACGAGCTCGCCACGGTCGTTCGCCGCATAGGGAATGGATATTATCGGACCAATCGAACCTGCCGCATCAAATGGGCACAGGTTTATCCTAGTAGCAATTGATTATTTCACTAAATGGGTTGAAGCAGCATCTTACAGAGCAGTGACCAAGAAAGTCGTGGCAAACTTTGTCCGTGACCGTATCATTTGTCGATTTGGGATCCCAGAATCAGTCATTACTGACAACGGTTCCAACCTCAACAGTGATTTGATGAAAGCCATGTGCGAAACATTCAAGATCAAACACAAGAATTCCATAGCCTACAGACCTCAAATGAACGGAGCTGTAGAAGCCGCCAATAAGAACATCAAGAGGATATTGAGGAAGATGGTAGAAAAGCATAAGCAGTGGCATGAGAAGCTGTCATTTGCTTTGTTAGGGTATCGCACCACAATCCGTACATCGACTGGCGCAACTCCCTATATGCTGGTTTATGGTACGGAAGCGGTCATCCCCGCCGAGGTAGAAAATCCATCCCTAAGAATCATACAGGAAGCAGAAATCGACGATGCAGAGTGGGTAAAGAGTCGTTACGAACAGTTAGCTCTCATAGATGGAAAGAGAATGAACGCGGTTTGCCATGGTCAACTTTACCAGAACAGAATGACCAGAGCCTTCAACAAAAGAGTCAGACCAAGACGGTTCACACCAGGGCAGCTGGTGTTGAAGAAGGTTTTTCCACATCAGGAAGAAGCCAAAGGGAAGTTCTCCCCTAACTGGGTTCTGACAGGAGGAGCCCCCATACTTGCAGAAATGGACGGAGAAGTTTGGCCAAAACCAATAAATTCAGATGCAGTCAAGCGATACTATGTGTAGTCATTTATGATGTGATTTGAACTACGTCTGACCTGATTCCCGTTTAAGAGGGGATACGTAGGCAGCCTTTTGGGTTCGGTCACAATTCAATAAAATTTTCATTCCCCCCGCAATTGGAAAATGGGGCAGAATTTTGAGGAGGACCCTCAAAATCCCGAAGTAACTTCAACCGATCATCACAAGCAACCGTCAGAAGCAGCAGCCCAGTAAACTGGGGCAGAATTTTGAGGAGGACCCTCAAAATTCCGTAGCAGGAGAGGTTGCAATGTCCTGAACCACGTCGCAGTTGTCGGTTCATCTAAAAACTATTTCTTAAATATATACGTATGTCGTATCTTTTACAAACTCATGCGTGTTTATTATCGAAATTGCTTTGTTTAGCAACGCTACCCCAGGGATACCCACAGTATCACCATAAAACAGAGCCGAGCCAGTCAAGCAAAGTCCACGGGGATACGAACTAACCTTCCCCCTCTACAAAACTCACGATTTTTCATTGGATGCAGGCACCCAAGTCGCAGATCATCGAATACATTTATACGCTCATCTTCTTCGGGAATACGACTCTCAGAACCATCACCTATTTACATTTGCCATCCGTACACAACATCCACGCAGCCACAATATCAAATGTCAAATATCAACTATCAGCTATCAGCTAATAATTTTTTATTATTACTATTCATCTTTCATCTTTTGCATAAGGCTATCATTCTGCCTTCCGAGGTTAAGCTCTACCTCCCTCTGCATTCTTGCATTGCATAAGGCTACCATTCTGCCTTTCGAGGTTAAGCTCTACCTCCGTCTGCATTCTTGCATTGCATAAGGCTACCATTCTGCCTTCCGAGGTTAAGATCTACCTCCATCTGCATTCTTGCATTGCATAAGGCTACCATTTTGCCTTCCGAGACTAAGCTCTGTCTCCATCTGCACTCTTGCATTGCATAAGGCTACCATTCTGCCTTCCGAGACTAAGCTCTGTCTCCATCTGCACTCTTGCATTGTATAAGGCTACCATTCTGCCTTCCTAGACTAAGCTCTGTCTCCATCTTTGCATGGCTGAAATATCGCCGCTTCATTTAAATCTTGCATCGGCTGAAAGATCACCATTTTATTTACACTTTGCATGGCTAAAATATCGCCGCTTCATTTAAATCTTGCATCAGCTAAAAGATCGCCATTTTATTTACACTTTGTATGGCTGAATTATCGCCGCTTCATTTAAATCTTGCATCGGCTGAAAGATCGCCATTTTATTTACACTTTGCATGGCTGAAATATCGCCGCTTCATTTAAATCCTGCACCGGCTGAAAGATCGCCATTTTATTTACATTTTTGCATGGCTGAAATATCACCGCTTCATTTAAATCCTGCACCGGCTGAAAGATCGCCATTTTATTTATATTTTTGCATGGCTGAAATATCGCCACTTCATTTAAATCCTGCACCGGCTGAAAGATCGCCATTTTTATTCTTGCATCGGCTGAAAGATCGCCACTTATTGCATCTCATGGGATGAAAGATCGCCAAACTATCCAAGGACGTCATTGTTCGGAGGCACCATTTTCATAGCCCGAGAACGCCATGCCATGGCCTGAGGACCCTGCTTTTATCTCTTGCATATCATTATTCAAAGGCATCATAGTTCGGAGGCATCATTCTCATAGCCCGAGAACATCATTCCATAGCCTGCGAATCCTATTATACACTTCATGGCCCAGGACACCATAGTCCGAGGACGTCATCCTAACCGTCCAAAGATAGCATTCATGGTCCAACGGGAACTTGCATCACGTTTAAATTTTCGCACAATATATGTTGGTATTATTCATTTGCAGGTACACCGGCTAGCAACGGCCGTCTCAGCAGGAGCGATCCCGCTCCCGTACCCGCAGCCTATCAGACTCTGACCATCCTTCTCAACCTGAACATCGCGCCCTTCATGGAAAATCTCCATCGGCATATTCCGTCGACGGGTCCCGAACTACATATGGCCTGATTCCTGTAAGACCAGGGATATGTAGGCAGCTCAGGAACCAGAGTTCGGTCAAAATTCTTCAATCGTTTCATTCGGTCAAAATTGGCCATCATATCTTTACCCGACAACACTTTCATCCTTCCTGGGTAAAGACGGGCAGCTGTTGATACCCAATTTTTCCCTATGTATTTTTACATACAAAATACTTTCAAAACAAAAAGCATGTACATGCATATATAAGCATGCCCAAGAGTTTTGGTATTTTTCCCTAATTTTTAAAGGTTTCAAATCAATTTATTGTCTATTTCTAGCAGTACAAAATCCAATAATTATTCCCAAAATTATCATTTTGGTGAATAATTTATTTCTATTCTCATATTTACACCAAAATATAATTAAGGTGATTTTTGTATATTTTTACAAATTTATTTGGTATTTTTAAAGCTAAATTGCATATAATTGCAATTGTAACCTATTTTATGATTAACAGCATTTTTACAATTATAAAATTATTTCCATTTTTTTGGATTAATATTTACGTATTATTAATTGGTTCAGTGCTTTTAATTTATTTTTAAAATCATTATTACTATTTTTATAAAAAGAAAAGGGGAAAATTGGCTATTTAACATTTACCCCGTTTCTATTTCAATTATAGCCTCATTTCCTTTCAATTCTAACCTCAATTTAACCCCCAATTCCGCCTCAAAGCAAAATAACCCAATTCCAATTTTAACCCGACCCCTGACCCAATTTTAAACCCACCCGGCTTCTTTCTTTCCTTTTTAATTCCCTAACCCACCTAACCCTAATCCATTCTATCAGATACGCCGCCTTTGAACTCTTCATCTCTCAAACTCTCTCTAGCCCACTCCGAAACCCTAATCATCTCCCACCTGTTTCTACCATGTTTCCACCGGAATCCATGGCATTCCAGATCATGGATGGCCTATACTCACTCTCTCTCACCATTAAACCTAAGCTACTCGAAGTTTGGAGGCCCGACTTCAATGGCTCTCTTTAGATCTGTCTCAGATCTGTAGATCTATGGCCTTTCCGGTCATTATTCCGGCATGTTCAAGCAATATGAGTCTTTTCGACTCAGATCTGACTTTCCTCAAGACCTTTCTCATTCTAGGGTTTTTTCTGCAACTCTAAGCCGCCTGAGGTTCTATACTTGCTTATTTCTTTTAGATCTGTGACATGCCTGAGCGTTATTTGACGTTTTAAAGGTTTTTCCTAAATTTCCTTTTCAAAATCGATTTTTAGGGTTTCTGAAAAAAGGTTTCTTCAAATATTTTTCTAATGCTTCTTGTTCTTTCTTCATGTGTGATTCATGCTCGTATGCGTTCCTCTTATTATGCATGAGTTTCCTCTCTTGTCTCTTCTCTATTATGCAAGATTCTTCTATTTTTGCTCGCATGATTAATTCGTGTTGATTAATCCTCATGCTTTGGTATATGTGTGTTTATGTTTGAGCTCTTTGATTTTTGTTCACCTTACTGAGTTTTGTTTATGTTCCTGCTAGGCATGTTTTACCTACTTTGTTTAAATTCGTATCATCTCTTTCTTCTGAAACTTGTTTAAAATCCAAGTTTTCTCAAGCATGACTTTAAATCAGTGTTCTTGCTATTGTGTATGTTTGTCTTTCAGAAAGGGCTTCTGAGCCTCTCCCAATGTCCTTGTCTTCTCACCTCTGACTCTATTCGAAACCCTAGGTTTTGGGGGGTTTCTTTGACGAGTGGCACTAGGGTTCCACTTTGGGACCCTAGGCTTTCAGACTCACTATGAGGCTGTAATTGAACTTGAATCTCTTTTGCTTGTGACTCTGAGACTTTCAGTGTTAAACTCTTTTTCTAAATAACCTACCGACTCTTTTGTTTGATCTGTGTGCTTATATATATGAGAAATTTCTCTTTCAAAAGGATTTTTTTTACCAACTAAGGGATTGATTCTGAAACCCCCTTAATAAGGCTGATAAACTGTCACTGATTTTCCTTCGGTTGAACCTCCTTTACCTTTTTGACTTGGTTCATTCAATTGAACTTGCAGTTTCTGATTTCATGGCTGTTAAATTGATTCCTTTACCATATTTGGCACAAACCGTGTACCATTGATTGTTTTTCTTAAATAATTTCCCTGTACTTACCCCTTTTGTGCTACTTTGGAAGGTTTAATTAGAAATTTCTTTCCTTAACTAATTTCTACCCGTTGGAATCAGAATCCCTTAACCAAAGGGAGACTGATTTCAATGATTTCTATATCTTTCTTATTGGTTCTCTTTGCACTATAAAAGGAATTCCACTTCTGCACTTTAAACAGACCTAACTTTACATCCACACCCCCAATCGAATATTTTTGCATATATACTTCAAGTTCAATACCTCGAACTTCCTACTTTCAACTCACACATTTACCTTACTAATTTGAATTCAACACTCTGCGTTGCTTGAGACCTTTTGAAACTGCTGTGCTTGCAACTTGGGTTTTCGAAGAATACTGTTTTCTTACTTGTTTTCCTTTGAAACTGGTATGTCTTTTATTTAATTTTTTGCCTCACCCCTATGTGTTTACTTTACAGTTTCAGCATCCTTGTTTATTTTACTGCTTATGTTCAGGGATTTGTGTTAATTATGCTCCTTCCTTGCCTTTTCTATTGTGAATCCCTACCCCTACTCCCTTCTATGTGTTTGAGTTAAGGTTCTTGGCCTGGCAGTACCCTAATTTCTGCCCAGGCTATAACTTGATCCACAATTGATCCTAACTCCTAAATTGGCTAACAGGCTGGTCAGGGCTGTGCCACCATCCTAATTGCTGGGCATGACCACTAGCCCGCCATGACTCTCCCTGATTCCCCCTCTATGCACTTACACTTATTCTTAGACCCTTAAGTTCCGCCTCTCTCTTATGAGCCTTGCTTTGGGACTTTGAGTTCCCTCTGAACTTGGACATCTGAGGGCTGGCATTTCCACGCTGCACTATGATCTTAATTCTACAATGTGTTTGGGGTGTAAGCACTGCCCGGAGCCCTTTGAGACTCTTGGGAACTTTGACACATCCCAAATATGAGAAAGGCTTTTGGAAATCTGATCCTGGAAGTTGGTTTATCTCATTGGACTTTGAAGTCTGAATGAGGCTGTTTGGATGTAGTTGGAGCTTTTGATGTAATTTTACTTTTTTTTCTGATTCATTTGGGTCTGTAATAATTTGTAATAACAATTGGGGATGGCTAGTGGAAAGGGATGGGGGTGAATGCATGCCAAGGGTAGAAAACTTGCCTATAGGTTATTTACAATTTCCGCATTCTGCATTTTAAAACTCATGCATATAAATTCTGCATTTCTGCATCTTAGAAATTATGCCTATAAGTTCTGCATATAGAAATCATGATCTTAGGGTTCTGCACATCTGCATCGTAGAAATTATGTCTATAAGTCCTGCACTTCTGCATTTTAGAAATTATGCTTGTAAGTTCTGCATATAGAAAGTGCACTTGTGCATATACATGTCATTAGGCAAACAATCATAGGTTTAATAAATAACCAACTTCACTCTAGATACTATGCCTATAGGACTCTTGCATTTATGTATTTGTTTAAAACCAATTACGCTTAGAAATCATGCATGTAGGAATAATCAACTGAACCAGCTTCATCTATTTCATCTACGAGTCTAAAATCAGTCATAAGGTCGTCAAAAATTTGCAGATCTTTCATTTATATAACCAGCAACCTTTTCCCTAAAATTAGTACGCTCTATTAGATCTCACGCCTATAGGTCTCACTTAGGCAAACTATTAGGTAATTAATTACGTCAATTTTGATAAACTACATCCAGACAAGGCCTAATTCGGACTTCTTATCTGAAAATATGTAATAAATCAGCCCCCCTGCATAATTTTAATTAAAGACCTAACCAGTACTTGAAGTCATGCTATATTTGCTCTTTAAGTGAGGAGGCCTGTGTGAGCCTTAATTGCTATTTGTTTCCCCCTAACTGTTTATGTGTGTTTTTTTGCTTGTCGCCTAGACTTCTATCCTTTTGAAACTCCGAAAAGCCCCAAATCCCCTCCCTTTAGTACTAGTAGTCTCAATGCCTCCGAGACTAATAGGATTGGGATGGGTAATAGCATGCATTATGTAACGATACTATCCCGCGCTTTAATACCTTAACGAGGTGGGAAGGGTAGATATGGATATGATGATCGATGCGATAATACCTCATGTAGCCCCTCTTTGAGGAGTGATTACTGGGTATTGCATTGACGTGATCCCTATTAATCATAAACCTAGGACCCCATCCCTTTTACTTGCTTTCGTCTATCTCTTTTAAATTGTCTAAATCTTTCATAAAATTTCTGCCCTCTTTACCTTTTTCCCAAGTTTTAATTTATTTGCAATGTTGTATGCGAATCCCTCCTACTTGAGCCCTTAATTGCTTACTTGATTATGTGAAGTCACAATTGTAGCATGACCGGGAACCACACTAGTGGATTTTTGGGGGGTGCCTAACACCTTCCCCCCGAGATAATTTCAAGCCCTTACCCATTCTCTGGTTCTTCTTCTTTTTTTCTTTTATTTCGTTCTTAGTGTCCTAATGCACTCAATCATTAGGTGGCGACTCTTCTAAATCTCAAACCCAATTCCCAAAAGGAAAAGAGTTGTCCGCCCAAATGTCGTAAACCCGACTTCGCCTTTAGAAAAACGGGGCATCGACATCAATCGAGGAAGTGGTGCAGACACCAGAACCCTTGACCTCGGAGAAATCGAGCTCCAAAGGTAAGCAGATGGCTAAGTAGCAATCACAGCTCCAAGCCTCGACGGAAGCGGAATAGCAGGTAACCGAAGGCGAAGAAGGGAACTTCCATGCTCCTCGAACCTTCATTGTACCCGAGGAATCCGATGTTACCAAGTCAACCGCTCAAAGCAAAGGTACACCTGGGAACGGGATTAACTCCCGAACTCAGGAAAAAACTCATTTAGTTTCTTATTGATAATATGGATTACATTGCTCGGTCCCATTTAGATATGACAGGGATTCCCAGAAATCATCACACATAGGTTGAGCATCGATCCTAGATTTAAACCAGTGAAGCGAAAAAGGGAGGCCTCAGTCCGAGAAGCTACGTACCAACGTCCAGCTGACAAGATGTTCGAAGAACAAACAGGTAAAACAACGAAAGCCTATATTGATGATATGACTAGTTAAGTCCATATGCGCAGAGGACCATCTTAATTCATTTGCAGGTAACATTCAAAGTTTCGAGACAATGCGACACGAAGCTCAACCGAAAGAAATGTGTCTTCGGAGTCGTCTCGGGAAAGTTTCTCGGCTTCATGATGTGAAATCGGGATATCAAAATCATCCCCGACCAAATCAAGGCTTTTGAAGATATCACGATAGCGGATAGCAAGATAAGACTGAACAGAGCCCTCGGAGTTGTTGGTAAAGGATCTCACAAGCTCGACACGATGGAAGCTCTCAAAGGCGCGCGATCTCGAAGACACACCTTTTTACACGAAGACCGTAGGTTTTAAAGCATACGTTGCACTCTTTTTTCCTTAGCCCGGGTTTTGTCCCAAATGGGTTTTACCGGCGTGGTTTTTAACGAGGCAACAATTATGTGCTACCTAAGGAGAACTCAATAGTATTCAAGGTTCCTTTTCAATCAACCTCGAATACTGGGGGCATCACCCTCAGAGATTGTATTTTCTAGGAAAACACGTCACACCTAAGGAAACCTCGATAAGAAAATGTTATAATGGGCCAAACGGTCAGATGAACCGTGTCCATACAGAATAGTTGAGCCTCGACAGCAGAACATGTACGCATGTATCGAATTACTTGAAGAAGCATTCTGTTAATATCAAAAACACTTTGTGTCTCAAAGAAGTCTGCTATTACACGAACTTTACACTTATAATCCTACGGGAAACGGCTCAAGAGCCAAAGCATGAAAGCACCCCCAAAAACTCGGGGACTGTCATCGACAGTCGGTACATCCAAGTCATCAAAAACTCGGGCTTATAAGACCTCAAAGGGGCACCCCCTCGAAATAAAGGCCAGGGCCAATATACTCGGGGACTAACTTTTCGAACAAGTTCGGAAAGTTATCGGGAAACAAGTCCAAGTTACATACCCGAAGGCTACAGCCATACTAAAGACTACGGTCATATAAAGGCTACGGCCAAAATAATGCGGCTCGGAGACGTCCGACTTCCGCTATAAATTAAAAGCCTTCTAACACTTTGTAAAAACCGGTTAGATCAGGCTACCCTCGGTAAAAGCAAAATATAAATGGCTTCGATAAATTCAGCCCCCGAAAAATCTGAGGGCCTCGATAAATTCAGCCCTCGAATAATCTAAGGGCTTCGATAATGTCGGCCTTCGGAAATACCCCAAGAGGTATTCAATTATGTTTGCACAAACAAATTACTAATAAGGTTCCAATACGTCGAACCTCCGAAAAACCCAAACGGGTACAAAAAATACATGCTAAGGCATACAAAATTTTTACTAAGTCTTTTAGCCGAAAAGAGGGAAAAAGTATAGCCACTTTAAAGGCCGAATCGGCCCAATCTAAAGAGCCCAAGGGCCAATCTAAAGAGCCTAAGGGTCGATATATAAGAGCCCAAGGGTCAACTTCGAAAGGCTTAATGGCCAAAAACTTATAGTTCGAGACTCCGTTCTCACTTTATCCGGACTATGAGTCACGATATCCCGAGCTCATATCGGATCGATTTAAATTTGGCTCAAGGACTATTATATCCATAAAGATCTTAAGGTTAACTATATCTCGAGTTCAAACCAATTCTCGGGCCAATCACTCAAATTTTACAAACGAAGTACTCCATAAATAAAGACAATATGAAATCTAGCACAAGTCAAAGATGGGATAAAAAATTCCCTTACATTTCCAAAAAATGATTACAGAAGATATTTACACAAGGGACACTTGCACAAAAGCAAGATGAAGAAACCTAAAACTACTTCGGGGTCACATCTTCAGGGGCCGCATCTTTGAGACTCTCGTCGTCGGGGACTTCGTCCTCGTCTTCTCCACTCTCGGAGCCACTAGCAGAATCATCTTCATCGGAAAGCAAAGCGGCAGCCTCTTCTTCTAAAATCTTCGCCCTTTCGATATCGGCAGAGAGATCGAAGCCGCGAGTATGTATCTCCTCAAGGGTTACCCTCCGGGATTGTCGCCTAGCATGATCAAGTGCACTCGATAACTTAACTTCCGTTGTAGAAGAAATCTCCTTGGCCCGAGTATTAGATGCTTCAGCATCAGCTCGGTACGAAGACATAATTGCATCAACGTCAGATCTGGCCTTGGCCAACTCGGTAGCAAATTTAGCTTTAAGCTCCCCGACTTCGCGGTCACGAGATAGGCTCTCATCCTTCACGCTTTGAAATTGACGTTCGAGTGAAGCAAGCTGCTCTCAAAGAGTTTCCTTCTCGGAAGCGAGATTTTCCATACCTTGCCTCCACCCTAGGGTCTCGGCCTCTTTCATCCTGAGCTCCTCCCGAAGTTGCGCCACCATGTCGGCCTTCTGATAAAACTGCGGAATCAAAGGTATTAGTCGTCAAAACAAACAAGTACATAGCAGACCCTTCAGAGTCTATATTAGTTTCTCAACATACTTGGCCCGTCCTTGGCAAGCCTGCGTCAATTCAACTCGTAGATTGTTGATCTCCATCTCTTTCTTAACATAGAGGGCCTTAAGATCGTCCCTCTCTTTCGAGGTCTTCTTAAGCTTAGCCTCATATCGAGCAAGATCAGTTCGAGACTTGGAAAATGCCTTTTTATGGAGCACCATAGCCTTCATAAAAAAGGGGGAAAGATGGATTCAGAACAGCAAAAACAAAGGCGTAAGCATTAAAAAAACAAAAAACTCACTTGTTTGAAGATTCGACGAGCCTCATCAAAAATGAAGAAAGCATCTGGGTCAGGGCCATCTTCAAGCCCTGCAAGGCACTCTCAAAAGATGCCATGCCCTTCGTAGCTCGCTTCCACTTCAGAAGACCTCATATTCTGAGCATCACGAATTTGCCCCTCGTAGAACTCAGGGACAGGCGGTGAGTCGTCCACATTGATTACCCCAAGTGATCCGCTCGGGCATTTTCTTTTATTTGAAAAGGCTCGGGATCGGGCCGTCCGCCCTCACCCTCCAAATGACCTCCTAGACGGGGTGTCTTTTTTCTGCACGGCTCGGGGACTTTGTTTGAACTCCCCTCGGAGATTTCTTCGGCTCTAGAATGAGCCACATCAACCATCACCGGCTCGACGGACTTCGAAGCACCAGCGTTTCCTCTTTAATGAGCTACCAACGGGCAGTCATCATCGTCTTCTTCCTCCATATCCCGAAGGAGTTGGGCCATTTCCAGAGAAAAGGCCGCCGTATCGGTCTTGGACCTTCGAGCCACGCTCTCCTTAGGCTTTGAGGGATTCGCAGATGACTCTCTTTTTCTTTTTCTTTCTTTAGAAGACTTCGGAATCTCTTCCTCATCATATGGCGCCGGCCGCTAGCAACGGCATCTCCAAGACCTGCGCAAAATCGAAATAAGTATTCCATGAGAGAAATACAAGAAAAAAAACAAGAGAACTCACCATGGCTTTTGGCCTCCCATCGACCCTTGGCCAAATCTCGCCAGCAACGCTCCGAATAAGAAAAAGTGGAAACCAGCTTTCGGACCCAGTCTTCGAGGTCCGGGACCCCACCAGGAAACCAAGCAGTGGTTGCGCCATCGAAAAGGGGTTAGACCAAGGAAAAGAGTAAAGCTGAGAAAGAGAAGAGAAAGCAGGGTATGAACCTGCCATATACTTACGCTTCAAGTTCCACTCCTCGGGGAACGGCATCCAATCAGCAGGAATCAGGTTGGAGGTCCTGAATCGGACAAACCGGCCCATCCACCCTCGGTCTTTGTCCTCGTCGATACTACAAAAAAGAGATTTCAAGGATCGCCATTACAAGTTTATCAAGCCACCTCGATAAAGTCGGGGACTGTACAGTCTGATCAGATGGTTGAGGGTGAAAGAGGCTCAAAAAAATCTGATCAAGTAAATGATTCGCCAAAATGAAGGGTAGATCTAGCCAAGCGTCACTCGGTTTCGTCGGCAAAAGCCAAGAATAACTGGATCTATGGGACTCTGAGCCATAATTGCAGGACCCAGCGTGAATGGGTAGGTGTATACGCTCAAGTACCCCGCTTTATATGTAGTGATGTCCTTCTTGGAGGAAGGAAACTACTTCTTTGTTCTCCCACTTGCAGTCCTCCTTTGCTTGCGCAAGCTCGTCCTTGGTTATCAAGAAAACATATCGAGATATGGGCTCGCATCGGCCTTGTGTCGACACAGGTTTCTCGATTTTGAAATCGAAAGTTATTTCACATGGCGGAGGGATGCACTCTTCAGTTCGAGGGGGCACTACTGGTTTGCTCTTGGTCCGTCGGGAAGATGAAGAAGCTTTTTCTTTCCGGTGAACCGGTTTAGAGGTTTTTAGCCATCACGGCACGAAAATTCAAAGAAAATGGAAAGTGTTGATAGTGAGATAGAAGAGAAGGAGGAATTCAGAGAAATTGAAAGAGCTAATAAAACTTTGAAAGCAATATGAGAATAAAGTTTGCAAGGTTATGAAGTTTGTCCATTTATAGAGGTCACTTAACTATACTTTGGAAGCCAAAAGGCTGACTGTCAGCCGCCTCCAATCAATGACTTTGGAAACCGCACGAAAAGCAACCTTTTTAGTCACTTCAATCACTGACGTCACGAGATTGGCATTAGAATCAAGGCGCCGAAAATCAATTCGTTTTTTTTATCAATCTATTTCGAGTTCGAGCGAAGTGTTCACTCAATTACTAATCCCAAGGGCTACCCGAGTTTGAGAAATTTCTCACTCGGGGACTACAAAAAAGCCTAAGGGCTAACTTTATTTCAGGATTCGAGCAAGTACTCGCTTGGCTACTAAGCCCAAGGGCTACCCAAGTTCAGAGGAAGTTCTCACCTGATGATCGTCTATGGAGCCTAAGGGCTAACTTTATTTTGAATTCGAGACCTTGCTCTCACTTAACTCGGACTCAGGAATCCCGATGTTCCGAGTTCGCATCGAATTGATTTAAGCTCAGCTCGAGAATTAACGAAAGCCTTAAGGGATATTATGTTGGTTGATTAAAAACCTAAGGGTTTATTACGTCCTGAGTCCGGTGTTTGGATTAGTCGTTAAAATTACATAATTACATTTTTCACAAATAAAGACAGAACGGAATTCAACACGAGCCAAAAGGAAGATAAAGGTATCATTTTATATTTCCGAGAGATGGTTACAAAATATAACTACAACACCCACGAAGGGTACTTACACAGAAACGAAGAAGCAAAAACAAAAGCCAAAAACCTAATCTACTTCTAAGGCCACGTTCTCAGGAGCATCATCTTCGAGAGCCTCCTTCCTGGGGACCCCGTTTTGACCGTTGGGAGTATCTTCGTACCCAAAGAGATTTGAGGCAGAAAGTCTTCGATAAATGTAGCCATACTTCCAGCAGCGGATATTGAACGTTCTGTTGAAATTTTGGGCTGTAATTTGTTAAAAAGAGCAGGAAAAGAAAAAGACCAGAAGGGAAGACCAGAAGATGTAGCATCACCTTCTATCACAAGAAAGATCAAAAGGGTTGCAAGGTGCATGAGCAACGATCCAAGAATGTTTATCCTTGGGACATTGTTCCGGGGTGGGATGCAAAAGTTAGTAGATGATAGTGCCACCTCATTCCATGGAGAGCAAAAGGAATGAAGTGCTATACCAGGTTGAAGTAAAGAGAGATGAGCATCAGTGTAAAGTTCACATATTTTCTGATGCTAGAAGGATTCGGCATCCTTCTCACGTTGTTTCGAATCAAAGCTTTGAAAAGGGAAACCATGGCATGACTGGTAAAGTTGCTGCCATATGACCATGTGTTCGCAGGTTCGAACCATGGAAATAGACGATTAAAGAAGAAAGCAAAGAAGGGAGAAGACCAAAAGAAGATAAATATGAAAAAAGCACGGTTCTTTGTTCAACAGGATAGCCTCCTATTTATAGAAAGGCAGCGACGGACCGGCGGCGCAAGTGGTCGACCAACACTGACACGCATTTGATGCTTTGGGGAAAAGCGCCGACGTGACATTTCCGGTAGTTTCAAGCACCTAAGTCATGAGCGTGACATCATCATAAGAAGCTCGGGGAAGTCGAGGTGCAAATCGTTTCTTATCATCTTATTCTAAGAAACGCGGGGACTATCTGTATATGGCCAAAGTCAAATACCCTCGGTGTAGAAGCTCGAGGTTCCGCCCTAGGTCCAAGTCTGGGAGAGGTCAAGCCGGTGGACCGGGCTCGAGCTCGAAGAAAGAGCGTAATGCCCGGAAATAGGATTTCGAGGAATACTGAGGTCAAGTGTGCATGACCTTGAAATAGTGCCGTTATGGGTTTGTACCAGAGCGAGCTGGACTCCTGCCACGTCCCTGAGATCATGGCGCAAATTCCGAAATAGGATCGTACAGGTCCGTACTAGGAGGTTAAGACAGCTGTAATAAGAATATTCCCTACTGTAAATAGAAATATTCCTTATTTAGGGTTCCCCTATTATAAAAAGGGAACCCCAATTATTTGTAAGACCACCTTTTTACTGAGAAAAGAATATACTCTCTACTTTTTACCTGCTATTCATCAGAATTGTCCCTTAGCTTAATTGTTCTTACTTTAATTTTCTCACATAATTGTTCTTACTGCCCTAAACCACCTCGAGGTCACCTTCTCGGGGTCATTGCTGCTAAGTAACACTGGTTTGATTCACTTTTATCTTTCATTTCCACTTCACATTTCTTGATTCTTAATTGGTATTGAACTAAATCACATATCTTTAAAATCACAAATTAAATTAAATTGTTACTCGTGTTTTTCGAGGTAAACAGTATAACAATATGAAGAAGACAATTTAATTTCGTTACCTCAAATTGCCGATAGAAATCTGAAGAATTGCAGAGGCACAACTGGCGAATTGCAGAGGCACGGGCTGTTTAGGTTTTGAAGAACTGGAGAGAATTAAATTATACGAGGAGTTTTGTTTTAAAAGAAGTATTTTAGGGATGGAATAGTAAATATCTTGACCAAACCTAAAGTGCTTATAAGCTGAAATTTGATAAGTTGGGGGAGACCAACTTATGACTTTTAGCTTATTTTTGGCTAATAAGCACTTGACTTATAAGCACTTTTAATTTTACCAAACGCGTAGATAAGCCAAAAAGTGCTTATAAGCAAATTTGACTAGCTTATAAGCTTAGCCAAACATCCTCAAAGGCATTTTGGAAATTTTTGAGTAGCTTTACATTGTACATTCTGCATCTTTTGTGTATGCATTTGATTGAGTTGACAAAAAACCAGTGCCTTTTAAAAGAAATTCATTTGCGTCCCACCTCTTCCTATGTACGGGGGCGGATTCACGTATGGTGTTTCGGGATCCTGAATCTGCCATTACTTATCTATATTTATCTATTATTATAAAAGCACGAATATTACACGCTAAATGTTGAACGACTAAAATATCCGTAAAATATGAATTGACTTTTGTGCCCTTTGATAGTTAAATTATCTCTTCAAAAAATAATTTCATAGTGAATAAAATTGTAATAAACTTTATGTAATATAATTTTATATAAATTTATATGGACTTCTAATCTTAATCAAGTTCCAGTCTTTTAGCTCTTTGGGATATCGTGTCCTACGTATTATTGACAATTCTAAAACCAAACCAATTCTACTAGGATGAAAGTAATTTAGACCAACTATGGAGAGTTGTGTTTACTTTGAACACATACGGCTGAGAATTGCGTAGGGAGTAAATTCTTCGGGTTTTAATCCTTCAAAATATGTTCTATATATTTGTGTAATTTTTTTCGGTCCACTTTAATTGATTTTTTGGTCCTTTTTTGTGATCCACAATATTTGATTTTTACAGATATCAAGAAAAAATTAACTTCTTTTTATCAAAGTCGCCCTTGGAGTAAAGAGCCTAGGAGTATTTGTTGTATTTCCGATGAATAAATTAAGGTTAATATGGTCAATTTCATTGTTAATTAATGTTAAAAGGTGAGTTCCTTAATATGTGTGAAAATAACCAAAAAATCAATTAAAGTAGACCGGAAGGAGTAATAATTGTATAATTGATATTTGAATCTTTGAAATTAATTTTAATTTTGTCGCTTGCCTGTTTGAATGACAACAATATCCTAAAAATATCGACCAACTTTTATACCTTCCAAAACATAAATTAATGTTCAAAGAGACAATTCTAAGATGAAGAAAATTGTAAAATCGAAGACTTTGCCTATTCACTAAGTTAATTTTTAGTAGAATACATAAATAAGAATTATAGTAAAGATAGGAGTTACTAGAAAAAGGTAAAGTTGAGTAGAAAAAAGAATTTAAATTGAACTTAATGTTTCACATTAAAAAAAATTCCAAAAGTATCCAAACTAAAGAGGACCATACTGTGGTTAAGAATCGAATCGTTTCAAGAATTCTGTAAGTAGTTCTATCTTTAATACCTAAAAATATTCGTGCATCGCACTAACATTGAGACTAGTATCTATATCTATCTATTTATCTATCTATATCTATCTATCTATATTATTATAAAAACACGAATGTTTCACGCTAAATATTGAACGACAAAAATATCCCCAAAATATTAATCGCCTATTATGCCTTTTAATAATTAAATTATATCTTAAACATTAATGCCTAAAAACGTAAAAGTTATTAAAATATTATAGAGTCCAAGTCAACATGACATTCTTAGAGTCATATAAGTAAAGGAAACATATTCGTTCATTCATTATTTGAATGGAAATCAAATTCAACATTTATTATTTGAAGTTCTATGCTATAAATATTAGATAATCGGAAAGTTGATTGTGGAATCAAAACAAGTCAAATATTAGACATGTTTCAATTCTTCTCTTCGGAACCGAGTCTAAAAATCACCACAACTATTAGTGTTTATGCCTCATGTCATGTGAATTCTCTTTTTTTTTTTTTCAGCAAATTATTCTCTACTTGAATCTCGATTAAATTGTGCCTTTAACTTCTTATTTTTTATCCTTTAAAGCTTTCTGGAATAAAGTAATCCAAATAAACACTTTAAATATTTTCTTATTTTTTCTGGTATATTTTTAATGAATGTGTGTCTTTGTAGGTAAAGATTAGATTTTGGAGACCTGGACTTTATTTCAGAGTTTTAAATATATTAGATGTTTTACTATTTTTATAGTTAAATGTCAGTTTTTGATTTTTCTATTTCGTGTTGAAAGATTAGATGAAAGTGTTAAGTTATGGTAACTTCAAAAATGGCAGATGCAATTAGCAGATTCTGAAAAAAAATTTAATTCGTTATGACGCTTTGCAGATTTTGATTTATACAAATTGCCTCCTGTGCCTTCTTCGTCTTCTCGCGATAGTTTTAAGATCTTAATTTGTATAGCAACATTTCAAGGCGTACTTTTGACTGCTGAATTTTTTTATTTTTCCTTAATGTAGCTTTGCTACAATAATATTAAGTTTTTGTATAGTTTATTTTTTACTTTATAATTCAAACAAGTATTATTTTTTTAAAAATATGTATGTGAAAATATATTTTTTTTCTTTTACAAACTTGTTATGATTAATGGATGAAAAGAATTTTGAGAGACGGTTATATATAAGTTTGAGAATAAGTTTGCATGAAATTAAATCTGAGGGATCATGGAACCTGCTATAAGTACAAACTAACTAATAAACATCAATTTTCGAGTTGAAGTCATTTTTTTCAAATAAATACTTTTTAAATGGAGCTCTTAAGTTGATCTTTCTCAACTTCCTTAAAATTACGAAAATTCATCAATTAATAAACTTTTGCTTAGTCATTCTTTCTTTAATTTTCTTGTAAGTTAGCGTTAAATTACCCTTCAATTTATAAGTGATCTCCTCTTTGTTTATATGGCAAAATACAAAAAGATACTCAATTCTATTCAAAAGCAATAAAGAGGAAAATTAGAGTTATTGTGGAACAAAAACCCCTCCTTAGCTCTTAAAAAAAAAAGCCAAGATTCTTAGATAAAGTCAAACCCTACTCCTTGATTCAGTTAATCTCTTAGGGCTTCACTTGATTCCGGAATACTTCTTTTTGCCTATTGGACATAAATTCGTAATCCCAATATGTAGAACTTTAGTCAATATAAATTTGCATAGGTTTCTAACACCAATGAAGACGTTGTGTCTTCTCTATTCGTTTTACGGCTAATTTTATATGGACATGAATGCTTTGAACCACCAATTAGGCTATTACCTTACCACTATATATAAAAAGGTAACGTGATTCTGTCATCAAATTAATTTTCTCTAATAACCTCCATAAAAGGTAGTATAATTATTTAAGCTAATAGCATAACATACTTTGACTGTACTCGAAGAATCACTGCCACATCAAGTTGAATGTACACTTTACGCTTTTTAATTTCTCTTGAGTTTTGGCGCCACTATTTTTGTCATATTTTGATGAAATTATGACAAAAAATAGAGTTTGAGTTTGAGTTCTCGTGAGATTGAAATAAAGTGCACTGTATGGAATTAGAATATTTATATGGTTCGGAATGTTATGTCGAATAAAAGTCAGGTGTCATGTGGAAGCTAGCAAAGCAAACCTTGAGCGACGATAAATCCAACAACAAAGGAGAAATCTACCAAAAGAGACACAAACATTTAACGTGATTCGGTCAACTGACCTACGTCCACAACGGAGATGAGCAATCCACTATAATAAAAAGAGAGTACAAAATATCGAGAGAACAACCTCACAAAGAGGCAAACACAAGTGACACACTAACACTTGTCCCGTAAAGTTCTCCCCCTAAACACGACTCTCAAGCCCCCTATGGCTAAATTGTGGATGCTACTGAATGTGAAGGAGGGACCCTCAATTTATAGAAGTCCAAACCTTTTCCTACAAGAAAAAGGACTAGCCAAATATAGGAGAATTATAATTTCCTTCTACAAAAAGGAAAACCTAATTAAGGTAATTATATTGCCCTTTTCCTTGAAGAGATAGGAAAACCAAATATGATAAGAAAATTATGGCAAACACCTAACAATTCTCCCCCTTTGCCTGAATTTTCTGACAAAATAAACTTGATCCACCTTCTTCACATAGCCTTCAACAGGTCGCATCTCCAGATCTCCGCCACAAAGTTTGTCTCAACGTGCGTAGCACTCCGGTCAAATTTCTCAGACAAAAAATCACGACTATCGTCAAATATGTTGCAGCTAGAACTAAACACGCCAAGATGAACCTGTCTTGAATCTCGCTCTGATACCACTTGTTAGGTCGAGGAAGAGGCAAACCCGAAAATAAAGAAGATAAAGAACACCAAATTTTAACGTGGAAAACCCTTCAAATCGAAGGTAAAAACCACGGGATCACAAAGATCCAAAAAGCTCCACTATAACAATAAGTGGGTTACAAAAGTTCTCCAAATTGGCTACACAACAAGGGCCAAACACGGAGCAACAATAGCAACAACTAATCAATTGAAGAAAGAGTATAATCCACAAAATGAAGCTGCTGTTAGAGGCTCAAAATCAGATGCTACGAGCCTCCAAATCCGATCTCCACCGTTCAAATCCAAGACCAAGATGTTATGAACATTCAGTCAAAATTTTAGCCCGATCCAACGGTTAGCGAATCGGAAAACGTGATCTGAAGTTGGCTGGTCGGAATAAAAATCTGCAGCAAAACAAATACTTTTTTTTTTTTCTCTCTTCTCTCTTGATGAAAGCTCTCTCAAAACCCACTCTTATGTACTTAAGTCTTTCAAAGACTTGTATCAATAAGCATAGAATAATTCTCCAAGGTTGTCCTATTTATAGATCATGAGTGGTGCTTTCTCTTAAAGCCAAAACCCACTCAAAATAGGAATAAACCGAATCCAATTCCAAATAGGATTGGAAACCAAAAGAGAATAGGATTAGGCCATTGGGCGTTTGGCTGGACAACATGGGCATGTGCCCAACAAACTCCCCCTCCAGCCAAGGGGCTAAATGTGTCTTCAAGTAGAGGAACTATTGACAGGCTTCATGCCTGCCAATTTTCTACAAAATTCATGTTTATCTGCAACCACCGCCTTTGTCAGCATATCCAAAGGATTTTCATCAGTGTGTATCTTCTCAACCTCAAATAATTTCTCTTCCACGGCCATTCTTATCCAATGATACTTTTTATTATATGTTTGTCTTAGAATAGAAAGTGNTATCACACCATATTAAGAGTGTACTTGGGCTAGTTTAGACCAACAACTGGTATCAGAGCCCAGGTTCAGCGGAACGAGTATGGAGATGGCGGAGTGATGGTGCAGGGCGGTGCACACACAAGAAGAAGCTAGTTGCGGGCTTCGGTTGTCATAATACTCTAACAATGTGGGTGGCACACAGTGAATCTCGAAAATTGACCCGTGGATCGTGGTAGTGGACCACGTGGAACTTAGCTCGAGGGGGAGATTGTTGGGTGTGCGAACAAAGTACCACATTGGTAGCTGAAAAGATTAGGAGTCAACATATAAGGTGTAGGGATCTCTTAATGGTGTGAGGCCTTTTGGTGAAAACCGTGCGGGCTTGGCCCAAAGCGGACAATATCATACCATGTTAAGAGTGTCATTGGGCCGTTTAAGCCCAACACGGAACCTATAATTTCAATATAAGATTTGTAATAAACAATATAGTTGTTATTTATCATATCTTAATCTAAACAAATATGACTCTCATATACCTGTATCATTAAATATTACGTAATTACATGGCGTGACCATAAATTTTGAATATACCTATTCCATAAGTATTTGTTGCATTCTTAAAGTGATTTTAAATCTTTTAACATACTCTCAAAATGTTCAGTTTCATTTTGTCTTTAAATTGTGTCAAAATTTTATTAATGAGTTGGTTTCGACTATATATATTCTTTTTTAAAGAATTGATTATTGAACTTTAAAATATATATTCAGTAACAAGTGCTTTAAAATACTTATCGCGCTAGAAAATTTATTATTTTTGGTACCCGTTTTGCGATATTTGACACGTGATATTTCATAGCGGTAACTTTTTTGTAATATGATTTCTTCTGCATAACAAAACAAATGTTTTTTGAATGTGTGGCTAAAAAATCTAAAAAACTTTGGCATAAAAATATGTAGTAAATGAAATGAAATAATGTCTAATGCAAAAAAAAAAAAAAAAAAAAAAAAAGTAGTGTAATGGAAGGCATGACCTAAAGTTTAATGCTTAACAGATTAGACTTTTCTATACCTAAAGGTTTAATTAAAGTAAAATATCGCTTCACAAACAATAGGTAAATAATATTGTATCTTTAAGTGAGTTTACAACTTAAATCACATAATGAGGCTCTAAAGGTACTTAATTAAATCCATTTTTTGTCCTCCTATATTATATCAATAACGTTATTAATGAGTTAGTTCAAATTATATATTAGATGATTTTTATTTTAAGGAATTGTTTATTAATTTCGTACTGTGTACATATTCAACAGTGTAAGCAATTGGAAGTTTTTATTTTCAATAATCATTTCTCGTGCAACGCACGAACATAGAGACTAGTACTATATTAAAAGCACGAAGACCATTAGCGAAATGTCGTTCGCCTTTATTACCCTTTAAAATTAGCTTTCACATTAGATAAAGTTGTAACTTAATTATTCTCCTAATATGTTGGATTTTAAAATCAAATAGAATTTTGATTATTAAATCTTTCTTTATTTGAACCATGTAGAAACTCATAATAGTTAGTACTATTGAAATTTACTATAAATAAACAACTTTGACTTTTCTAGATCCTTTTACCCATAAAAAAAACCGTACTCCATAATTTAGAAGGAAAAAAAACTAATTTGAATTAAACTACAATTCCTTCAAAATTCATAAGAAAGAAACTATATCTACTTTTGCCTCTGAAATATGTTCATTTATGACAACCAAGCAGTCGCCAAGGGTCTCTAACAAACTTTATTATTAATTTGATCCCTTTAAAAAAAAATTTTGGAAAAAAAGTGTACTAACCGTAAAAAAAAAAATTATTTTTTTAAGAAGGAACAAAGTTATTTTTAAAGAATTTAGCAGTTTCTAATTTAAATAAAAAAGAAATATTTATAATTTTGTCTAATATGAATTATGAAATATACTTTGATGTACATGCATAAAAAAATATAACAGTCTTATATTTAAAAAAAAGGTAAAAAGATACACTGAAACTACTACCATAGATAAATGAGAAAAATATTTTTTAAAGAAGTAATCAAATTGTCTTTAATTTCTAAAATCTAAGTTACATAAAAAAAGAAATATCTTTTCAAGAAGGAATCAATTATTTGCAATTTCAAATTCTCCACAACTTTGCAACTTAACAAACAAAACCTTAAGAATGGTTTATTTACTTTTTTAATTACTCCTAACATTTTGAATTTTACAAATGTTATGTTTTTATATTGAACATATAATAATTTACTTTTTGGAAAGTGTCAAGTTCATATAATTCAATGTAAGAAACGGACCATCCTCACTTCTTTATAACTTTAAGTTAATGTGTCTTTGTCCCCAAAACCAAGAATATTGTAACACAAACATTCTTTATGGATGAACATATCTTTTAGTAATGTTAATAGATCATATTACCCTTCAATGATGTACAATTTATTCAAAACATTATACATACAAAATTATAAAATTGTTTAATAATGAATAATAGATAAAACTATAGCATATTTATGGTTTCTTATATAATTGTGATATCCTCTTTATTGTTCATTTTCTTAGAATAATACAAACTTGTTACATTCAGCTTAACCTTTTAAGTTGTTTCCTATAAAGAATTTTAGAGGTTACAAGCTGGTTTACATACTGTCATGAGTAGTGCTAAGTCTGTGTACCGAAAATTAATAAGATATATTAGGACTTTGTGGGGACGTTTCTTTTCTTATAGAATTAGTTAAACAAAATTAACAATCATATTTTTAGAAAGTTAACTATTTTCTTTAGTTTAAATTCTATAATTCAAGATATTTTTAATAATATTTATGTAATTTTTAAAAATATTTTGATCGTAATATGATTTCATGCGCAACACGGATACCCTAAGACTAGTATATGATAATTATAAATCTAGAGTTGGAAATTCCTGCATATACTCTTCTATTTGATTACTTGTTCTATTCCAAAGCACTAACAAAAAATATAAAACGGGAACCAAGAACAAACTCCCAACTCTAATTTTTGATTTTCGGTACTTAATTTCTGTTTCTTTTAACGAGTCAGAAGACTATATAACAAGACCTGCAGGCATCGTTACATGAATAAATGAGATTTAGTTTGATTTCTGTGCAAACATGAACATGCTAGCATCATTTGCAAAGCACCAAAATTGGGGGAAAAGAGAGGGGGGGGGGGGGGGGGGGGACAACAAAAAAGGGAAGGCACTTCCACTCATCGGTGCCAAGTTTCATAAAAACAAATGAGCAACAAAACTTGAATCAAAAATTTTAGTTGAGAAGAATGACTATGAACCAAAACGAACACCAAAAGAGACACCTAACACCCTTTTTAGCATCAGACAATAGTGATAGTAGTGAAGTAGAGCAGGCTTCAACAGTATGAATGGTAAAAGCAGTAAAAGTAACAGAAAAAGAAAGCTGGCAAATAATATTCCATCAAATTAGTGAACATCATCACCAAGAAAGCACTAATCTCGTGATTTCAAAGCTGTCACAATGACAAAGTCTATACATCCTAATTACTTTCAACTGCTATGGACACGTTAAGGATTAAAAGCAAAGAGCACCAACATCTAGAAGGCAAAAACTCAAAGGATTACATTAACAATGTTGAGCTGAGCAAGAAATTATGTTTTGATGACTAACAAACTGTATTTAAGAACTCGGTTTCATGTTCCAGTGTGATGTGCTACTAGGCTGAGGTGCAAATAAGAGATGTGAATGCCAAGTGAACCTAGTTCATAGCAGACCAGTGGCAGAATGTTGATCGGACACGGAGGGCTAGTATTCTCATGCAAGATGGAATCCCCAAAAGATTATGTACGTTCCCTAAAAGGAATATGCAAATTGAAGAACTTCATGGACAAAAGGAATTTGTATTTATGGGAAAGACTTGCGTGAAAAAAGAAGGTTGAAGAGTTGGAAACAAATAAGGAAACCAAATCTAAATAGGAGAGGTTTTCCTTAACCGAAATATTCTAGGTTATGGGGACTTAATTGAAGAATATTTTCGGCCAATCTTGTAACTATAAAAGAAGACTTTTTACCGCACTTCAAGACGACTGCTATTGAGAGAAATCATTGAGAACACTTCTGAAAATAGCAATCACAACAAAAAGATACTTTTGAAGATTCAAGCTAATCAATTGAAGAATAGTTCATAAAGATGAAGTTGCTGAAGTTCATTAGTTGTTAGGTTGAGTCAAGTGTTCTAAATTGTAACCTATTCGCCTTTTAAGAAAGGTAATAGTAGGTTATTATTTAAACTTCAGTTTTCTATAAGCTTCCTAGACTAGGGTTAGTTTGGGAAGGGGTTACTAAAATTGGGTTGATTGTAGGAGTTATGGTACTAGAACTAGTCCCCTTAGTTATAGAGTTGTAGCTTAAAAAATTGCCCTTTGAAGTTTAGTAGAGATTTGAGAAAAATCCTAACGGGTAGATCGTGGTTTTTACTCCCGTGAGAAATGAGGTTTTCCACTTAAAAATCTCTGCGTTGATTAATTTTTTGCAATTATTTCTATTGTGTCTGTTTGGTTAGTTCAATGAACCAGGTTCTTTGAAATGCAAAAATCGGGTAAGATACAATTAAACTCCCTTTTTGCGTCTAGGTGCATTCTAAATTAATAATAGGTATCATAGAAGATTCTTTCATAAGAGGCTAAAACCTTGAAAGGATCTTCAATGGTTGCACCACCAGATGCTCAAGAAGGACAATCAACCATCAGGCCACCATTGTTTAATAGAAAATACTATGGTTGGTGGAAGGGGAGGATGCATGATTTCTGAAAAGGAGAAGACCCGGAGCTTTGGAATATGGTTGAGAAGGGCCCAAAGATTCCCATGCTGGTTGATGACAAGGGTATTCCTACTGGACAAAAGCCAAAAGAAAAATTTTCAGAAGAAGATTTTAAAGGAGTTCAAAAGAATTCCAAAGAGAAGAAGATTATGATTTGTGGAATTGGTCCAGATAAGTATTATAGGGTCTCAGCTTGCAGAGATGCAAAAGACATATGGGATGCTTTGTAGTGTGCTCATGAAGGTACCTCTCAAGTGAAATAGTCAAAGATTGATATGCTAACTAGGCAATATGACCTATTTAAGATGAAAAGGGGACAAACTATTTTGGAGGTGCATACTAGGCTCACATCAATTATCAATGAACTAATAACTCTTATAGAAGTTATTCCTCGTTACAAAATTGTGAGGAAAATTTTGAGTATATTGCCCCCTTCATGGGATAGTAAGATCAATGCAATTACTGAAGAAAGAAATTTGAATACAATGACTCTTGATGATCTTATTGTAAACTTGGAGATTTATGAGTTAAAACTTAATCGGGATCATCTAGATCGATATTCTACTGAACCTCGCAAGGCCAAGAATCTGGTTCTTAAGACACTCAAAAACAGGACGTTGAAGAAAATGATATGGTGCTTCTTACCAGACGGAAGAAAATGATATGGTGCTTCTTACCAGACGTTTCAAACGATCAATAAGGAAAGGTGAATTTCTGAATAAAGGTAGTTCATCAAAAGCTAAGGCTGTAGAGAAAAATAACATTGATGGATGCTACAAGTATAGAAAGAAAATTCACCTCATCAAAGACTACCCCTTGTGAGAAACTGAGTGGAAGAAGAACAATACTGAAAAGGAAAAATAACAGAAAAGAGGCCGGATTCATAGACGGATGATAATAAATAAGGATATGAACAAAATTATGAAAAGAGTTATGGCTGTCATGAAATCATCTTCAACTGATGATGATGGTGGTGGTGGTGAAAGTGAAGATGAAGATTATTCATTGATGGCCAAGGAAGACAATGATGCAGAACCAGAAGATCTCCTGGCATTGATGGAAAATTCAAACTTTGAAGCTGATGAGGAAGAAGAACCTGAGGTAAATTTTCAAGACACCAAAAATAAAATCCACACCTACTCTACAAAGAATTAATTTGCTTGTCTGGTGTCTTGATTGATGCATACGAAAAGGTTTCTGATGAAAAAGAACAGTTAATGAATGGCTATGCATCATTTAGGTTTGAACACAAAGATCTTGAATAAGTAAGAAAATCTTTAATTCTTTGTAGTTGATCTCAAAGACCAGATTCTTGTGTTAGAAGATGAAAAGGCTACCTTAGAAATTGAGAATAATAAATTGCTCAATTCTCCCAATAAGGGTAAAGAATAAGCTACTAATATCCAGGAGAAACTAGAGAGTAAACTAAAAGAAGCTAATTAAAAACTTCTAGTTGAATCTGAAAAGGTTAGGATGCTTTAAGAAAATCTAGATAAGGCCGAATTTGAATTAGAGAAGAACTTAAAGTGGATCAGGTTTTCCCAAATAATGTTTAAGATGCATGAAAATTACAGTAGTAACAAAAGGGTTCTAGGACATACTAAGGCTAAAATTCCATACAAACCTCGTAGTAAATATGTAGACATTCCTGACAATCGTCTTTGCATTTACTGTGGTAATAATAGACATTTCAAAGAAAAATGCAAAGCTATAATTCAAGTAGGCCTGAAAAATATTGCATATGTTGAGAAAAGAAAGTGATGAAACCTGGCCCTTCACTGAATAATGCAAAACTGCCAGGGTGGACTAAGAAAAATGTTATTCATCCTTTTACTCAAATAAAGTGACCCAAGCTTGTTCGGGTTCCTAAAGCTAACCCCTAATTATTTTTGTTGGCTAAGGTGAGAGAAAGCAAGAATTAATGGTATGTTGACAGTGCTTTCTCCCGCCACAGGACTGGAAATAGGGATAAGTTTCTCCCACTAAGAGTCTAGCAAGGAGGGAGTGTGGGCTTCGAACCAAAAAGGGAATTATAATCGGCAAGGTAAGGTTGGTAAGTCTTACTTTTATGCTATTGAAAATGTATATTATGTTTAGGGTCTGAAGCACAACTTGTTAAGTATTTTTCAAATGTGTGGCAAAGGAAACCGGGTTCTCTTAACTTCTAAGAGTTATATGGTTACACATGAAAACTCTGGCAACCTGGTTATCTAAGAAGAAGGCACAAAATATTTACAAAGTTGATATTATGTCTTAATCCGAAAATGAACTTCCATGTCTTAGTGCTCACTTGATACTGACTCTTTTATGGCACAAAAAACTAGGGCATGCCACTTTTTCTATGTTGAGCAAACTAATTTCCAAGGACCTGGTCCTTGAGTTGCCCAAGTAAAAATTTAGGGAAGATTAAAATCTTTGATGCTTGTGCTAAAGGTAAGCATGTCATATCATCATTTAAATCAAAGAAAGCAGTAGCCTCTGGAACTGTTTCACATGGACTTATGTGGACCAATGAGGGTTCAGAGTAGAGGTGGAAAGAGGTATTTATTCGTAATTATTGATGATTATTTTAAGTTTACCTTGACTATATTTATGCAATTAAGGATGAAATATATGACATGGTTGTGACTTTAGTGAAAAAGCTACAAAGAAAAATGAACAGACATGTAGCTAGCATCATATTTGACCGTAGAACTAAATTTGAAAATGTTACTTTCTAGAGTTCTGTGCTGGAAATGGTACAGATCATAATTTCTCCGCACCTAGGACACCATAACAAAATGGTATTGTAGAAAGAAAAAATAAAACTCTGGAAGATATGACCAGAACTATGCTAATTAGCAGTGGACTTCCTAAAACCTTTTGGGAAGAAGTTGTGAACATTGCATGTTCTATCATAATAGATGCATGATTAGGCCAATAATTGATAAGACCCCCTGTGAGTTACTTACGGGCAGAAAATCCAATGTAATCCATCTAAGAGCCTTTGGTAGCAATTATTTTGTGCACACTAATGGTAAAGAGGCTCTAGGAAAGTTTGATGCTAAAAGTGATGAGGGTGTCTTTCTGGGTTGGTCACAACATAGTAAAGCTTATAAAGTTTAAAATTAAAAGAACAACGTGTGTTGAAGAAAGTATACATGTAATATTTGATTAATCTAAACATCTGGATGAGAAAGGTATATAGGTTGCCAATGATGGTGAGTTTGGTCCTACAGAGAACAATGATGAACAGACAAACCAAGGACTCCCAGGGGTTGTGGTTGAATCGGAGCAAGAACCAGGTCCTCTGGAAGCTAAGCAGGATGTACCATAGACAGGAGGAATAGATCAAGAAAATCAGACAGAAGGTATTGCACGTGGTTCCACTGTTGAGCATGAAGGATACAATTTGCACTCTAGGCCTACACACAAGGGCCTGGAAATATCAGAGTTCCCACCCATTTACCGATGTGCTTACACCAAATGGCTCTAGGATGGTGACCAGATCAAAATTCAAAAACATGATTATCTTCACAACCTATATATCTAGGTGGAGCCTCAAAAACATTAAAGAAGTTCTTAAAGATGCAGATTGGATAGTGGCTATGCAAGAGGAACTAAAGCAGTTTGAAAGAAATAAAGTGTGGCACATGATTCCTAACCCAAAAGACAGAATAGTCATTGGAACTAAGTTGGTGTTCTGGAAAAAGCTAGATGATAAAGGAAACTTTACTAGAAATAAAGCAAGATTGGTTGTACAAGGCTACAATTAAGAAGAAAATATTGACTATGATGAAATGTTTGCTCAGTTGCAAGAATGGAGGCAATACGCATTCTCGTTGCCTTTGCATCATACATGGGTTTCAAACTGTATCAAATGAATGTGAAGAGTGCCTTCCTAAATGGGTATTTGAAAGAGGAAGTGTTTGTGCAACACCCCCCAGGTTTTAATAGTCATGAATTCCCAGATCATGTGTATAAATTGGGCAAGGCATTGCATGGATTAAAATAGGCTCCAGGGGCTTGGTATGAGAGACTGTCGAAATTTCTCTTAGAGAATGGGTTCTCACGTGGCAAAAATGACAACATACTATTCCTATTGAGAAATGGCAAGAACATGCTGAAGTTCAAATATATGTGAATGAAATCATTTTTGGAGCCACAAATGAAGCTTATTGCAATGAATTTTCCAAACTAATGTAGTAAATTTGAATCTAGTATGATGGATGAATTAAATTTCTTCCTTGGTACTCAAGTTAAGCAAACTACAAAAAGAACCATGATACACCAACAGAAATACATTAAGGAGTTACTCAAAAGGTGTGATATGGACAATACAAAGATAATTGATACTCCTATTGCCCCTACAACCAGGTTGGATATGGATGAACTTGGTACCTTTGTTGATAAAATGAAGTACAGAGGTCTGATTGGGTCCTTGCTCTACTTAACTGCAAGTAGGCCTGATATTGTGTATAGTGTGGGCAAGATTCTAGTCAAGTCCATCAGAATAACACTTGAAGGCTGTTAAAAGAATCTTGAGATATCTTAAGGGTACTCAAGACCTGGTCCTTTGGTACCTAACTAGAGACTCCTTTGAATTAATTGGATATGCGGATGCTAGCTATACTGGATACTTGGTGGACAGAAAGATCATATCAAGGGTGAATCATTTTACTGGGTCATGTTTAACTCATTGGCGTAAAATAAATAAAATTCAGTAGCACTATCAACTGTTGAAGCTGAGTATGTAGCAACTGCATTATGTTGTACTCAGATGTTATGGATCAAGCAACAACTGGAAGACTATGGAGTGATAATTGACGGGTTCCCATATTTTGTGACAACACAAGTGCTATGAACATGGCCAAGAACCTGGTTCACCACAAGATAACCAAACATATTGATGTGAGGTACCATATTTTGAGAGATAATGTTGAGAAATACCACATCTTTATGGAGTTTTGCAAGATAGAGGAGCAAATTACATACATATTCACCAAAGCTTTGAGTAGGGATCACTTTGAAGGAAATCGCTTAGAGCTTGGTTTGATCAAAATGGATTAGGACATTCATGACTTCCCTCAATGATTGGCTATGTCTTAATAATTTGTCTAGTGAGTAAATGTGAAGAATAACGTTTAACTTAGTCATATATTGTAATAGGTATGCACCCATGACATTAACTCTATGGAATGGATGCTTAATCTAATGACAAAAGCCTTGGACCAGAAAATTTCTGTCAGCCAAGATTGAGGAAATTAGTTAAGAAACCTGGTTATGTGACACTCAGGTATGTACCCCCTCCCAAATTGATAGTTGTACTTACTGTTAAACTGCCACGTCATTAAAACTGGGTTCTCATTCACCTTGTTTATGTTCTATAGCCAATTCTCTCTAACCCTTGAAATTAAAAGTGGATCAGGTTCTTTAGTACTAACCCTCAGTCGAAGGACAATCATGACTAGCTTCATTTCGCATGCAATCAGGACCAATTTCCTAAACTTCCCTGAACATGTCTCTACCGCACAATTAAAGTCCCTAACCGTCATTTTTAAAATTTCAAAAGCTGACAATTACCCCTCTTTCTCTCTTAGAACTAGATTAGGAACAATTAAAGGAAAAATCAAACCCTAAAAAGCTATCCAATCATCCTCTATAAAACCCTCCCCCTTTCTCGTCCCCTCTATATTTGATCAAGATTGCTCAAGAAATCCCTAAGCAAAAAACTAAAACCCTAACTCTTCCAAGCCCTCAAAACCACCAAATTCTCAACAATGTCGAACCCACCAAGTCAAATCGCCTCTGAAATTCCTGAACCAAATTCTACTCCTAACCCTACTATTCCATCCTTCATACCCACTCAAATCAAGTTTGTCGAAGAACAATCAGCCCCACCAAAATCCCCAAAGCCTTCACTGGACTGGTTGACTATTCTGATGAAGAAGAAAATAGTAAAGGGTCTGAAGATAAAAATCTAGTGGTTAAGGACTCACAAATTGAGGGGGAAGAAAAGGATGAACATGAGAAGGAGGACGATACTAAAGGAACAGAAGATAGTATTAGTGAGGAGGGCATAGTTCAAAGGGAATAGAATATAACGACCCGGCTGGTCATTTTGAGAGTTAGAGCCCCAATCCCCTATTAACTGCTTTCCATGTATCTAGTTATGCTATTGTGATTTGCCGGGAGGTTTTATTTTGGTTTTGAAGTGTTTTGGGACACTTAGTCCCTAAATGGAAGCTTAAGTCTTAGAATTTGGATTGTAGTCAGAACAGTGTGAAGATAGCTCCAGAATGGAATTCTATCAATTCCGTTAGCTACGTTGGGTGATTTTGCGCTTAGGGGCAGGTCCGAGTTGTGTTTTAGAGGTCCGTAACTCATTTAGGCTTGAAATGGCGAAAGTCGAATTTTTGGAGTTTTGGGCCGGTAGTGGAATTTTTGATATCGGGGTCGAAATCCGATTCCGAAAGTTGGAGTGGGTCCGTGGCGTTGTATATTACTTTTGTGCAAAATTTGAGGTCAATCGGATGTGGTTTGATAGGTTTCGGCATCTGTGGAAATTTGAAGTTTCAAGTTCATTAAGTTTGGATTGGAGGGTGATTTATATTTTTAGCGTTGTTTCATGTGATTTTAGGGCTCGACTAAGTTCTTATGGTGTTTTAAGATTGGGTTGTATATTTAGTTGAGATCCCGGGGACCTCGGGTGTATTTCGGATGCTTAACGAGTTAAAATTTGGACTTATGCAATTTGCTGAAGATTTTTGGTACTGGTGTAATCGCACCTGCGGAGTGGTCACCGCAGGTGCGAGCCCGCAGAAGCGGTACATGGAGCGCAGAAGCGGATTTGGGCAGCCTAGGCTGGGATAGCAGGTGCGAGCTTAGTTCCGCATCTGTGATGCCCGCAGATGCAAGGGAGGAACCGCAGATGTGACGAAGGACCGCAGGAGCGGAGGAGTTTCCGCTGAAGCGAGCGCGCCCATTGCTCGCAGAAGCGGGACTTGAGGACTTAAGCAATTTCTACACCTGCGATGGAATTTCCGCAGGTGCATTTGGGGGTCCGCAGAAGCAAGTTTGCTGGCAATAAAAGGGGGAAAATCGAGGGTTTAATTCATTTCACCACTTTTGGACTTGGGAGATCGGAAATTGGCGATTCTTTGAGGGATTTTCAGAGAGAGCGTTGGGGTAACGATTCCTTACTCGATTTTGGTTACATTTCTTTAATATATTGTTGTTTTCTTTATTTAATCAAGGAAACTGAGTGAGAAAGTTGGGAAAATGGGGGAAAAGTTCCCCAATCAAATTTCTGAGTTTTAACTGGGATTTAGACATCGGATTTGAATAATTTTGGTACGAGTGAACTCGTGAATGAATGGGTGTTCATAATTTGTGACTTTTACCCGATTCCGAGACGTGGGCCCGTGGAGGCTTTTTGGGCGTTTTTCTAATTTCTTGCCTTAGCTTTGATCTGGTTAGCTAGATTAGTTTCTTGTAGCTACATTTATGTTATGTAATTGGTCTTGGCTAGATTTGAGCCATTCTGAGTCGGATACTCGTGGAAAGAGCATTGTGACGGATTGATTTGAGCTTGGTTTGAGGTAAGTGGTCTGCCTAACCTTGTGTGAGGGAACTCCCCTTAGGACTTGGTACTGTTTGATATATGAGCACCGTGTACATGAGGTGACGAGTACGTACACGAGCTATTTGTCGTAAAACTCCATTTTTCACTAAGTCATAACCTAATTTTCCTTATTTGAACTACACTAGCATATGTAATTATCCTGTTTAGATTAGATTAGCATGCCTACATGTTTTAACTATCTATCTGAACTCTGTGCAGCATGCTTAGTGAATTTACCTGCTTTCCTTGACTTGAACTTAGTCTAAACTGTAGTTTCCTTTGCTATAACTGTTATTTCTGTTGATTGAGTTGCATATTTACTTTGGGACTACGGAACGGTATTCCGTGAGATCCCCCTGTACTATATATTTACTTTGGGCCTACGGAACGGTATTCTGGGAGATCCCCCAGCACTGCGTATTTACTTTGGGACTACAGAACGGTATTCCGGGAGATCCCCCTACACATTTACGTTTGGGACTACGGGACGGTATCCTGGGAGATCCCTGTTGTTATCACTATGTTCTTAGCTGTTTTCTTTCATTGATTCTATTCCTGTAAGATTTTCGTATTTATTTGTACTATGATATTTCAGTCTGTCTTATTTCATTATATTTACACCAGTAGGGCCCTGACCTGATCTCGTCACTACTCGACCGAGGTTAGGCTTGGCACTTACTGAGTACTGTTGTGGTGTACTCATGCCTTTTCCTGCACATGTTTTTCGTGTACAGATCCTGGTTAAGCTTACCAGCCTTGTCACTAGTTGCAGTCGCGGTTGCTTATTGGAGACTTCAAGGTACATCTACCCGTGCCCGCAGATCCTCGGAGTCCCTCTCTATCCCCCATGTTCATTTCCCTTGTTTTCTGTAGAAATGATGTATAGAACAGTTAAGATTTCTTATCAACTTGTGACTTACGATATTCTGGGTTTTGGGGAAAATGATTATTGTATATGCTGAGTGGAACCGTTTCTTCTTATTAATAATATCTGTTAGCTGTTATCTTTATTTTTTTATTTTGTTTTCCGCAATATTTGGCTTACCTAGTCGTAGAGACTAGGTGCTGTCACGATAGTTCACGGAGAAAGAAATTGGGTCGTGACAAGTTGGTATCAGAGCTCTAGGTTCATAGGAGTTATGAATCACAAGCTAGTTTATTAGAGTCTCGCGGATCGATACAGAGATGTCTGTACTTATCTTCGGGAGGCTATGGAACTGTTAGGAAAATTCCACTTCACTTGATTCCTTGTCGTGCGAGTTTTTGACTTCAAAATTCTAAACTTCTTTCTTCTATTCTCTCACAGATGGTGAGGACACGTGCAGTTGGAGATGACCAGGCACCCGCGGCCCCTGCTAGAGCCGCCCGAGACCAGGGCCGGGGTAGAGACCGAGGACGTACACGTGGTGCAGCTAGAGCACCCGAGCGAGCTGCTACAGAGGAGCCACCAGCAGCTCCAGTCGAAGCACAGGCGCCTGATACGCCTACTACTACTACTCCAGCTCTTTAGGAGACCCTTGCACAGTTCTTGAGCATGTACAACACTCTAGCTCAGGCAGGGTTGATTCCCCTTGCTGCAGCCACATCTCAGGCTGGGGGAGAAGCACAGACTCCCGCCGCCCGTACCCCAGATCAGCGGGTTCATGTTGATCAGATCCCAGAGGTAATACCGGTACCACCTATAGCCCCAGCTCAGCCTGAGGGTAGGGCAGCAGTTTCAGAGGAGGAGCAGCGGAGGCTCGAGAGGTACAAGAAGTACGACCCTCCTACATGCAGAAGTCTAGCATCAGAGGATGCTCAGGGATTTCTGGAGGAGTGCCGTAGTATCCTCCACACTATGGGCATAGCATAGTCGAATGGGGTTTCTTTCACTGCCTTTCAGCTTCGAGGAGCAGCCTATTAGTGTTGGCGTACTTATGAGTTGGATAGTCCGGCTGAGGCAGCTTCCCTTACATGGACTCAGTTCTCGGACATGTTTTTGAGAGATTATGTTCCTCAGAGCCTCAGGGACACATGGCGCGTGAAGTTTGAGCAGTTGTGCCAGGGTGCTATGACTGTTTCAGAGTATATAGTCCGTTTCAGTGACGTGGCTGGACATGCACCGGCCTTGGTTTCTACAGTTCGAGAGAGGGTCCGCCGGTTTATTGAGGGACTCATTCCCAGCATCAGGACTAGCATGGCCTGGGAGTTAGATATGGATATCCCGTATTAGCAGGTGGTGAGTATTGCTAGGAGAGTGGAGGGCATGCTTGCTCGGGATAGGGAGGAGAGAGAGGCCAAGAGGTCTCGATAGTCTGGCCATTATTCTGGTGCCCGTGCCCCAGCTGTAGTTCACCATGGTAGGGGTTATGTGATTCGCCCTGTTCATTCAGATCTTCCAGCCGTTAGTGGTATTCCAGCTCCTCCTAGACCTTAGGAGCCTTATTATCACCTCTAGTATCTAGTGTGCCTCCTGCACGGGGTGCTATCAGCGGTCATTCCAGCAGATCTGGATCAAGCCAGCCACAGCCGCCATGCCCTCCCAGAGCTTGTTTTGAGTGTGGCGACACTCGCCATATGGTGAGGGATTGCCCCATACATAGGAGGGGTGCACCTCTACATACTTTTCAGCCACAGCATGCTCCATCAGGTCCTCAGGCTATGATTACTGCACCAGCTTCCACCCCACCTGCTCAGCCAGCCCGAGGTGGAGGTCGGGGAGGTAGAGGTCACCCTAGAGGAGGAGGCCAAGCCAGATAATATGCCCTTCCTGCTCGTATAGAGGTTGTTGCTTCCGATTCTATCATCACAGGTATTGTTCCGATTTGTCATATAGATGTATCGGTTCTATTCAATCCAGGCTCCACTTACTCTTATGTGTCATCTTATTTCGCCCCGCATTTGGGCGTATCTCGAGATTCTTTGAGTTCCCCATGTTTATATGTCTACTCCTATGGGAGATTCTTTTGTTGTGGACCGCGTTTATCAGTCGTGTTTGATTACTCTTAGTGGTTTTGAGACCAGAGCCGATATATTACTGCTCAGCATGGCAGATTTTGATGTTATCTTGGGCATGGGCTGGTTATCGCCCCATTATGCTATTCTTGATTGTCATGCCAAAATCGTGACGCTGGCTATGCCAGGTGTACCACGATTAGAGTGGAGGGGTACCATAGATTACACTCCCAACACAGTTATTTCATTTCTTAAAGCTCAACGAATGGTTGAGAAGGGATGTAATGCGTATCTAGCCTATGTGAGAGATGTCAGTATTGATACCCCTACAGTTAAGTCAGTCCCAGTAGTAAGGGATTTCCCTGATGTGTTTCCAACTGATCTTTCGGGCATGCCACCCGACAGAGATATTGATTTTGGCGTTGATTTGTTGCCGGTCACCCAGCGCATCTCTATTCCTCCTTGTCGTATGGCCTCTCCTGAGTTGAAGGAGTTGAAGGAACAGTTGCAGGAATTGCTTGATAAAGTCTTCATTCGGCCCAGTGTGTCACCTTGGGGTGCTCCCATCTTGTTTATGAAGAAAAAGGATGGTTCTATGCGTATCTGCATTGATTATTGCCAGTTGAACAAAGTTACAGTGAAGAACTGTTATCCTTTGCCTCGTATTGATGACCTATTTGATCAGTTATAGGGTGCCTGAGTATTTTCCAAGATTGATTTGCATTCAAGTTATCATCAGTTAAAGATTCGGGAGCCAGATATCCTGAAGACTGCTTTCAGGACTCGGTATGGTCATTACGAGTTCTTTGTTATGTCATTTGGGCTGACCAACACCCCCGCAACATTTATGCATTTGATGCACAGTGTATTTCGGCCTTATCTTGACTTGTTCATCATTGTCTTTATTAATGACATTCTGGTGTACTCCCGGAGTCGGGAAGATCATGAGCATCACCTGAGGACAGTGCTTCAGACCTTGAGAGAAAAGAAGTTATATGCAAGGTTCTCGAAATGTGAGTTCTGGTGGATTCAATGGCATTTTTGGGTCACGTAGTATCGAGTGAAGGGATCAAGGTGGATCTGAAGAAGGTGGATGAAGTGCAAAGTTGGCCCAGACCGTCCTCAGCTGTAAAGATCCGGAGTTTTCTTGGTTTAGCGGGCTATTACCGTCAATTTGTTGAGGGATTCTCATCTATTGCAACACCTATGACCAGGCTGACCCAGAAGGGTGCTCCGTTCAGGTGGATGGAAGAGTGTGAGGAGAGCTTCCAGAAGCTCAAGACAGCTTTGACTACAGCCCCAGTATTGATATTGCCTACAGGTTTGGGGTCTTATACAGTTTATTGTGATGCATTGCGAGTTGGCCTCGGAACGGTGTTGATGCAGGACCGTAGACTGATAGCCTACGCGTCCAGACAGCTAAAGGTGCATGAAAAGAACTATCATGTCCACGACCTTGAGCTAGCAGCTATTCATCATGCCTTGAAGATTTGGAGGCACTATTTGTACGGTGTCCCTTGTGAGATCTACACTGATCATCGGAGTTTACAGCATCTGTTCAAGCAGAAGGATCTTAATTTGCATTAGAGGAGGTGGTTAGAGCTGCTTAAGGATTATGATATCACCATTTTGTTCCACCCCGGGAGGCCAATGTAGTGGCCGATACTTTGAGTCGCCGGGTAGAGAGTTTGGGAAGTTTGGCATATCAACCAGCCGCAGAGAGGCCCATGGCGTTGGATGTTTAGGCCTTAGCCAGCCAGTTTGTGAGATTGGATATTTCTGAGCATACTCGAGTGTTGGCTTATGTGGTCTCTCAGTCTTCTCTTTATGATCGTATCAGGGAGCATCACTTGTCTTGAAGGACACGGTCCAGCACGGTGATTCTAAGGAGGTTACTATTGGGAATGATGGTGCATTGAGGATGGAGACAAGGCTGTGTGTACCTATTGTGGATGGTTTACGTGAATTGATTCTTCAGGAGTCTCATAGCTAGCGGTACTCTATTCAACCGGGTGCCGTGAAGATGTACCAGGACTTGAGGTAGCATTATTGGTGGCGTAGGATGAAGAAGGACATAGTGGAGTATGTTGCGCGGTGCCTAAACTGTCAGCAGGTGAAGTATGAGCATCAGCGGCCAGGTGGATTGCTTCAGAAGTTAGAGATTCCGGATTGGAAGTGGGAGCGGATCACTGTGGATTTCGTTGTTGGACTCCCACGGACTCAGCGGAAGTTTGATGCAGTTTGGGTAATTGTGGATAGACTAACCAAGTCAACTCACTTCCTTCCTATGATGAGTACCTATTCTTACAAGCAGCTGGCTCGAGTTTATACTCGTGAGATTGTTAGACTTCATGGTGTGCCGATATCTATCATCTCTGACTGGGGCATGCAGTTTACATCACGGTTCTGGAGAGCCGTACAATAGGAGTTGGGTACTCGGGTGGAGTTGAGCATAATATTTCACCCTCAGACGGACGGGTAGTTCGAGTGCACTATTCAGATTCTTAAGGATATGTACCATGCGTGTGTGATGGAGTTTAGAGGTTCTTGGGATCAGTTTTTTCCACTTGCAGAGTTTTCCTACAACAATAGTTATCAGTCCAGCATTCAGATGCACCGTATGAAGCTCTGTATGGTAGGAGGTATCGGTCCCCAGTGGGTTGGTTCGAGCCGGGCAAGGCCAGATTATTGGGTACGGACTTGGTTTAGGATGCCTTAGAGAAGGTTAAGGTGATTCAGGACAGACTTCGCACAGCCCAATCCAGACAGAAGAGTTATGCGGATCGGAAGGTTCGCGATGTGGCATTCATGGTTGGAGAGCGGGTCTTACTCCGGGTTTCGCCTATGAAGGGCTTTATGAGGTTCAAAAAGAAGGAAAGCTGAGCCCAAGGTTTATTGGTCCCTTTGAGGTGTTACGGCGGGTTGGGGAGGTTGCTTATGAGCTTGCCTTACCTCCCAGCCTAGCAGGAGTCTATCTAGTATTTCATGTTTCGATGCTCCGGAGGTATCACAGCGACCCGTCTCATGTGTTGGATTTCAGCTCAGTCCAGTTGGACAAAGATCTATCTTATATTGAGGAGGTAGTGGTTATATTGGATAGGTAGGTTCGAAAGTTGAGGTCAAAGAACATTGCATCAGTAAAGGTTCAGTGGTGGGGTCAGCCGGCCAAGGAGACGACTTGGGAGATCGAGCAGGATATGCGCAGCCGTTATCCTCATCTTTTCACCACTTCAGGTATGTCTCTATGCTCGTTCGAGGATGAACGATTGTTTTAAGAGGGGGAGGATGTAACGACCTGGCCGGTCGTTTTGAGAGTTAGAGCCCCAATCCCCAATTAACTGCTTTCCCCATATCTATTTCTGCTATTGTTATTTGCCGGGAGGTTTTGTTTTGGTTTTTGAAGTGTTTTAGGATACTTAGTCCCTAAATGGAAGCTTAAGTCTTAGAATTTGGACCGTAGTTGGAACAGTGTGAAGACGGCTCCAGAATGGAATTTCGTCAATTCTGTTAGCTCCGTTGGGTGATTTTGGGCTTAGGGGCGTGTCCAAGTAGTGTTTTGGAGGTCCGTAGCTCATTTAGGCTTGAAATGGCGAAAGTCGAATTTTTGGAGTTTTGGGCCGGTAGTGGAATTTTTTATATCAGGGTCGGAATCTAATTCCGGAAGTTGGAGTAGGTCCGTAGTGTTGAATATTACTTGTGTGCAAAATTTGAGGTCAATCGGACGTTGTTTGATAGGTTTCGGCATCGGTTGTGGAAATTTGAAGTTTCAAGTCCATTAAGTTTGGATTGGAGGGTAATTTGTATTTTTAGCATTGTTTGATGTGATTTGAGGGCTTCACTAAGTTTGTATGGTGTTTTAGGATTAGTTGGTATGTTTGGTTGAGGTCCCGGGGACCTCGGGTGTGTTTCGGATGCTTAACGGGTTGAAATTTGGACTTATGCAATTTGCTGAAGATTTTTGGTGCTGGTGTAATCGCACCTGCGGAGTGGTCACCGCAGGTGCGAGCCCGCAGAAGCGGGACTTGGAACGCAGAAGCGGACTTGGGCAACCTAGGCTGGGATCGCAGGTGTGAGGTTAGTTCCGCATCTGCAATACCTGCAGATGCGAGGGAGGAACTGCAGATGCGGCGAAGAACCGCAGGAGCGGAGGAGTTTCCGCAGAAGCGGGCGCGAAGGTGCGGTACCACAGGTGCGGTTGGGGGTCCACAGAAGCCAGTTTGCTGGCAGAAAAAAGGGGAAAAATGAGGGTTTGATTCATTTCACCATTTTTGGACTTGGGAGCTCGGAAATTGGCGATTCTTTGAGGGATTTTTAGAGAGAGCGTTGGGGTAACGATTCCCTACTCGATTTTGGTTACATTTCTTTAATCTATTGTTGTTTTCTTCATTTAATCAAGAATTTGAGTGAGAAAGTTCGGAAAATGGGGGGAAAGTTCCCCAATCGAATTTCTGAGTTTTGAGTGGGATTTGGATAATTTTGGTACGAGTGAACTCGTGAGTGAATGGGTTTTCATAATTTGTGACTTTTACCTGATTCCAAGACGTGGGCCCGGGGAGGCTTTTTGGGCATTTTTCTAATTTCTTGCCTTAGCATTGATCTTGTCAGCTAGATTAGTTTCTTGTAGCTATATTTATGTTATGTAATTGGTTTTGGCTAGATTTGAGCCATTTGGAGTCGGATACTCGTGGAAAGAGCATTGTGACGGATTGATTTGAGCTTGGTTCGAGGTAAGTGGCTTGCCTAACCTTGTGTGGGGGAACTCCCCTTAGGACTTGGTACTATTATATATATGAGCGATGTGTTCGTGAGGTGACGAGTACGTACACGAGCTATTTGTTGTAAAACTCCATTTTTCACTAAGTCATAACCTGTTTTTCCTTATTTGAACTACTCTAGCATATGTAATTATCGTGTTTAGATAAGATTAGCATGCCTACGTGTTTAAACTGCCTATCTGAACTCTGTGCAGCATGCTTAGTGAATTTACATGCTTTCCTTCACTTGAACTTAGTCTAAACTGTAGTTTCCCTTGCTGTAACTATTATTTCTATTGATTGGGCTGTATTTACTTTGGGACTATGGAACGGTATTTCGGGAGATCCCCTTGTACTACATATTTACTTTGGGACTATGAAACGGTATTCCGGGAGATCCCCCAGCACTGCGTATTTACTTTGGGACTATGGAACGGTACTCCGGGAGATCCCCCTGCACATTTACGTTTGGTACTACGAGATGGTATCCTGAGAGATCCCCTGTTGTTATCACTGTGTTCTGAGCTGTTGTCTTTCATTGATTCTATTCCTGTTAGATTTCCGTATTTAGTTTTACTATGATATTTCAGTCTGTCTTATTTCATTATATTTATACCGGTAGGGCCCAGACCTGATCTCATCACTACTCGACCGAGGTTAGGCTTAGCACTTACTAGGTACCGTTGTGGTGTACTCATGCCCTTTCCTGCACATGTTTTTCGTGTGCAGATCCAGGATCATCTTACCAGCCTCGTCACTAGTTGTAGTTGCGGTTTCTTATTGGAGACTTCAAGGTACATCATCCCGCGCCCGCAAATCCTCAGAGTCCCCCTCTATCCCCCATGTTCATTTCCCTTCTTTTCTGTAGAAATGATGTATAGAACAGTTATGATTTTTTAGTAGCTTGTGACTTGCGATATTCCGGGTTTTGGAAAAACGATTATTGTATATGCCGAGTGGCACCATTTCTGCTTATTAACAATATCTGTTAGCTGTTATCTTTGTGTTTTCATTTTGTTTTCCGCAATATTAGGCTTACCTAGTCGTAAAGACTAGGTGCCGTCACGACAGTTCATAGTGGGAGAAATTAGGTCGTGACATAGGAAGTTGTAGAAAAGGTGGCAGGTTAGAAGGTAGGTGAGGCAGTGGAAGTTGAGACTCAGGAAGAAGCATATGGAGTTGATGAGCTGTTGAAAGAAAAGGGGGTAAATTACATGGTTGAGGATGAGAGTAAGGGAAAAACTGGAGAAACAATGGAGGAAACTAGGGAGGAATATCTATAGAGGATTGTTAGTGTGGGAGAAGAAGCCCCTGGACAACAACCAAGTCCTTCTGCTGCCGGTGAGGGAGAATTGGCTGATGTGGAAGAACCTTCTATTGAAGTGATGGTTGTGCAAGAAATTGATAAGGTTCAAGAACCTGGTTCAAACACTGATCCTGAAAAATCATAATCCTTTGACTGGACTAATACTGAAGAGGAAGGAGAGAAGGAAGGGGGGGAAAAGTTAGGAAAGAAAGCAGTGCTGACAGTGATGATGAAACACTGATAAACCTGATTGATGTTTGATTCTTGGCTTTAAGTGTTATTTTGATGATTTGAATTACGAGCAAGTTCGTATGATATTATTGTACTTGTGTGGATGTTTGGATTATGCCACTTATTAGTGCCTTCTTGCTATAGTTATTTGTTAGAAAGTACTATTTCTAAATCCCAATTCTAATAAAAATGGTTGAATTGCAGGTATGATGCAAAGAATTTAAAACCTTGGAGGAAGAATGATACAAAAAGGGGATAATTCTAGGCATTTCAGGAAGAGGAGAAGGGCAGAGAAAAGTGCCGTCCGCAGAAATGGAACTGCGATCGCAAAAGTATTTGTGGTTCGCAAAAGAAGAAATGCGACCGCGAAAGATGAACTGAAGCTTCAAAAATATTAAGCAAAAGTGTGGTCCGCAAAAGAAAATGTACGGTCTCACTCTGATCCGCAAAACAGTTCGTACTGATGAAATGAATGATTAGAGAATGAGCAGTTAGCCGTATCTGAAGCCTCTTCAAGTGCAGTCCACAGAATTAATAGTGCGGCCGTAATGCCTGAAGTGCGGCCAAATGCCTGAAGTGTGACCACATAACATCACTCACTGACAGCACAAGCAAAGTCAACCCAGCATAGTGCAGACCGCAAATCTCATTTGGCGGCCGCAAAATCTCCGAAGGGTATTTATGATTGAAATTTTGAGAGTCCTATAAATAAAACTTTATAGCTTTTTTAGGGCATCTTTTCACTGTAGCAGCTGGGAGTTAGTTACTTTTAGCTATTTTGAGCAAGTTTGAGCTATAAATGGAGAAGATCTTATATTCTTTCTTTTATTTTAGTTTTTTGTCTTTAATTCCATCTTGTATTTATCTTTCTATGTCCTTTATTATGAGTAGCTAGATTTTTATTTACAACCCTAGTGCGTGAATCTTACGGGTTATTAATATTATGCTTGTTTATGATTGGGTTAAGTATTATTTAGCCATGTTTATGCGCTAAAGTTGAATTAGTGGTTGCAAACATTGATTCATGGCTTTTTTACCTTGTTCTTACTTGAGAAAGAAGAACTAAGTCTGGGAAAACTTGGATAACATGAAATTAAACTAGTTGATGGATTGGTTGGTTTAGTTAATGAATATGTACTAGAGATAGCGATAATCCAGCTTGGGCTCATAGTCAAATATACTTATAGCTACCCATTGAGACTTGAGAAAGCAAAATTAGGCATAATAAATCTTTAATCGAGAGGTATTGAGTGTGTACTTGAGATTTGAGAGTCATAACAACCCCAATCGAACAAGCAAGTAGGTTAGGAATATAACTCTAGGCTTTTCTCTATTTGTTGCAACTTCTTCGAATTATTGCATATCTAGTGTTTGTTGAATTTTTCCTTGGAAATATCTAAGTTTAATTAATAGATTCACTATTCCACCTTCATTTGAGAGATAATTTGAGATACATTAAGTTGATTACTTGAGTGTCTACCAAATAAACTCCTTGTGGTTCGACCCTGACTCTTATTAGGTGTTATATATTGCCAACGACCGTTTCATATCCTATTTTTGGGTGTATCTTGGGTGTGACTATGTTCGCAAATAGAAGCCTCACATTTGCTAGTGCTAGCTCGCGTTTGCGATGCTATGAGGAGCTGGGTCAGCTTCGCAATTGTGAAATATTGGTTGCATTTACAAAGGGTCGACCTTCGCATTTACGAGTCTTTCATCGCATTTGCAATACTGGGGGGAGTTGGGGCAGCTTTTCATTTGCAAACCTTAGTTTGTATTTGCGATGTTCCATCCTTCGCAATTGCGAGGTTTCTATTATATTTGCCACTGCCGCAATTGCGATACTTGTGTCCAATTGCGAGATCTGAGGCTCACCAGTTTGCAGTTGCAATCGGCTATTACATTTTTGCATATCGCAGTTGTGAAAAAAGTTTGCAATTGTGATACCTGCATCTGGGTAAAATGAGGGTTTCAGGATTTCGCTCACTTTATACCATCTTTGAGACATAGACTCCACATAGAGGTCATTTTGGGGAGCAATTTCTTCCCAACTTCATAGGTTAGTAACTTCAACTAGTTTTTGTTCAATTTTCATTACTTCTCCATAGATTTTCACTATTAAATCTAAGATTTTATAGAGTAGTGCATTCTACTTGTGATTCAGAGCTGAGGATGGGATCCTCGCATTTCTGTATTGTTTGATATGTTTGAACAGGGCTACGTATTGTGGTGGAGTTATATTAGGATTTTCTCCTTGTGATTAGTTCATATGTTTTGATTCTCCCTTGTGGAATGAATTCGTAGTATGGCACTAATAGGGAGTTATTCCTATCGGACTTGTTTGATAGTTCTCTCATGTGTTTCTGTTTCTGTATTCAGTCATATTTGCGTTGTGTTTATTAGTTTTATCTTGCAAGGTATGTGCCCAGGTGGCATTGGGTGTGACTTGTTGATTTGGGTGAGTGGTTTTGAAATCTTCATGTTTTTTGCATTATTGTCAGCGTTGTGAAAGTTTGGGACAAGGCTTTAGCTGATATAAGGTTATTTCCCGGTGCTGGATTTGGTTATGGGTTGCTATTGTGGTCAGAAAGGTTATTTCCCGGTGCTGGATTTGGTTATGGGTTGCTATTGTGGTCAGAGATGTTGTTATGGGCATATGGACGATGTATTATGTCAGGTGGTCATACCTTATGGGTGTATACATGAGCTGTGGCAGCTGGTTGAGGTTGATACAATGTGTGTATGTGGGAATTGGGGGAAATGATTAGATGGTGAAAATTTTGGTTCTAAGTCTTATGTGGATTGGTGTGACGTGGGATCATCCACGAGTATATGTATGGTGATTTCATTCTGAGATTTTGGGGCTTCGAAAAGGTTCTTGGCACATTCGAGGACGAACGTTTATTTAAGAGGGGGAGAATGTAATGAACCAATCGATCATTTTGAGAATTAGTCCCTCGTTAGGTGGCTTAAGGTCTCGAGTAGCTTCGTATTGTGTATTATGACTTACATGTGTGGTCGGGTTTGGTTTTCGGATGATTCAAGATTGATTTGGACGAATGATTCTTTTTTTAGAAGCTTAAGTGGTAAGAGTTGACCAGAGTTTTACCTCTGTGTAGACAACTCCGAATTGATGTTTTGATGATACTAATAGCTTCGTATGGTATTTTGGACTTAGTCGTATGTCTGGATTTGGATTTGGAGGTGTGTAGGTTAGTTTGATACATTTTGGCGAAAGTTGGAAAGTCGAAGGTTTGGAAGGTTAAGAGGTTTTACCAGGAGTTGATTTTTTGATATCAGGTTCGGATTGCTATTCCGGGAGTTGGTATAGCTCCATTGTGTCATTTGGGACTTGCATGCGAAATTTGAGGTCATTCCGAGTTGATTTGGTATGACTCTGTGTGAGTTGTAGTCGTTGAAAGTTCATTAGTTCATTAGGATTGAATTGAGGTGAGATTCATAGTTTTGATGTTGTTTGATGTGATTTGAACATTCGAGCAGGTTCGCGTTATGTTATTGAACTTGTTGGTACGTTCGAACAGGGTCCCAGGGGCCTCAGACGTGTTTCGGATGGACTACAGGCCGTTTCTCCATGTTATGGACTGCTGATTGTTGGTGTCCGATATCCTTCTTCGCGATTGCGAAGAGTTAGTCGTGATCGCGTAGTATGTTTGGTGGACTAGAAGATTTTCCTTCTTCGTGTTCCCAGTGTGTGTATCTCGATCGCGAAATTTTGGAGTGTTTACTCACCGCGTTCGCGATAGGTGGTCCGCGATCACATAGTGGGAGACCATGCTGGGGAGGCTGGTATTTTGTTCTTCCCATTCGCAAAAAGTAGTTCGTGATTGCGAACGTTGAGGCAGTGGTGATTCGCGTTCACGTCTCTAATGTTGCGTTCGCGTAGTGTTTTTTTTGGGGCAGTGTTGTTTCTTCTTCACGATCGCGAGTATTATTATGTGATCGCGATGTATAAATGCCTGGGCAGGCTTATATTTACTCTATTTTGAGGGCTTTTGTTATTTTATCACATTTTGAGTTAGAGATCTTGGTTTGGGCGATTTTGGAGGGGATCTTCACAATTTGGATTAGGGTAAGTGTTCTTGTCTTGGATTTGGTTATATTTCATGATTCCTTCTTTGTTGTATCATAAGATTAGTGATGTGAATTAGAGAAATTTGGGGTTTTTGTAAAAACCTTCTAAAATGTAAAATGATGATTTGAAGGCCGATTTGATGTTAGAATTGGATAATTTTGGTATGGTTGGACTCGTATCGGAATGGGTGTTCAGATTTTGTGAGTTTGTCAGGTTCTAAGTTGCGGGCCGGGGTTGACTTTTTGGTTTTCATTAAAGATCAAAGCTTTATTATCCGAAACTGTTCCCTATAGCTTTTATTTATGATATTGAGTTATTTTGGCTAGATTCGAGCCATCGGGAGGTTTTTTCACACGGGGAGGTGATTTTAGAGTATTGATTTAGCTTCTTTGAGGTAAGTATCTTGCCTAACTTTGTGTGGGGAAACTACCCCTTAGGATTTGCGTTGATTATATTATTTGAATTATGTGAAAGAAGTGTGCGTGAGGTGATGAGTGCGTACTCGGGCTTATATATGAAAATTGACCGGATTAGACTCTTAAGCTTCTTTCATGTATTTATTTGAAATTTGTTAGCACAAGTTTTATCTTTTACTTGTCATGTTTACTCTCAAATGCTATATTTGAAGTTCTTAATTAGCACATGTCATATCCTTTATTGTCAATTTTACTCTTATATGCTTTATTTGAAGTTACTACCTCTTTCATTGTAATTTGACCTCCTTTATTATTGAGTTATTCTTGATTGAAGTTGTAATTACATGATATCCCTTCGTTGTCGGGTTATTCTCATGCGTTTAGGCGTAGTTCCTAGTTCATGCCATCTCCTTCATTGTTAGCTTATTTCACACACTAGAATTCGAAGTTTGCCATTTCATGGAAATACCTTCATTATTGAGTTTATTCTTAAGCAATTAATTGAAGTTGAAGTTATTAAAAGTCATTAATCTCTTTTAGTTGAAGTGTTTAATGGGGTGTTATCTGTGCTGAGTTACTTTCCTCGTTCGTTTTGTTCTTATTGAGATATGTACACATCGTGTTTGAGCCATGGGCTCTATGAAGTGGTGATATTGATATTGTTGATGAGGTTGTGGCCTATGGGCACTTGTGGTATGAGTTGATATGTCATGTTGATGTGATGTTAGCATGTGTGAATTTATTGTGTGGATTGACTGTTGTTATACGGAGCGTAAGGGTGGCATATCACTATTGTCGTTAGCATAAGGGTGGCATCTCACTTTTGATGATTGTGCTGAGCGATACGGGTGGCTATTGTATTATTGTTGGGGCAGAGTGATATGGGTAGCTATCGGAGTGATACTGGTATGTATCAGAGTGATACGGGAGGCTATTATGTTAAATATCTGGGTGGAGCGATAAGGTGGCTATTATGATGTTATCAATACGGAGAGATAAGGGTAGCTATGTCAGGGAAGATATGTGATGGCCTGTGGGCATTATGTTGATGTTATTCGTGTGATGATGTGATTTTCCTTGTGTATGTCATGCACCTTACGTGACTTGTTGTGTTGCTTTCAATGAGCTACCCAATGTCTTCAATATTACTTGTTGACTTAGACTGTGATAGTACACTCGCACAAGCATACACCGTAGCATGCCACTTATACCAGCTCAGGAGTATGAAACTTGACATTATTGATCATGCCCGTGTATTCTTGTATTATCTGCTTTAATTGTGGTATTGACCCTGTGACAACGCCGGGCTAATTGTGATATTGAGCATGTGACCATGCCCGGTGGATTGTGATAGTGAGTCGGTGACCAGGCCCAATGGATTGTGATATTGAGCTTGTGACCAGACTGGGCGGATTGTGATTATGAGCCTATGACCATGCCGGGCGGGATTAGATATTGGTACGTGATTTGTCCATGTGGTGGTGATTGAAAATGTGGGCACGAGGTGCCATAAGCGTATAATTCGTGATGTGGGACTCCTGGCTTGTGATTATGAGAAGAGGCATCTTGGAGTAATTTTGTTGTGAGACTTGTGTTAGAACGACTTGATTAATTGGTTTTCATTTGTTCTTCTTATTTGGTTTCACTGGTACTTTAATAGTGTTTTATTACTTTACTGTTTATATCACATGTTGATTCTTGTTGCCATTTACTGATTTCTGCTTTCATTACTAGCTTTATACTTCAATACTGCACAGGTTATTTTGACTAGTAGGTGTCTTGACTTGTACCTCGTTACTACTCCACCGAGGTTAGTCTTGATACTTACTGGGTACCAACCGTGGTGAACTCATTCTACACTTCTGCATATTTTTGTGCAGATTCATGTATTGGATATATCGGACTCAGGCAAAGTTAGCTTCTTGATCGCGAGGATTCAAGGTAGAGCTGCTTGGTCGTCGCATTCCCGTAGAGTCCTTTGCCCTTTTATTGTACTATCAGTTTGTTCTCCGAACAGTATTGTATTTCAATTTTTAAGATCTTTCTATGTATTGAGCTAGAGTTTGTGACTCTGTATTACCTCATCTTGGGAGATTGTTGTGATTATTGTCGTGTGGGATTTTTTCACCTTTATTTCGGTTTTAATATAAACTCTATTTTAAAAGATCATTGTTAAACTGGCTTAATTGTTATAAGTAATCGGCTTACCTAGTCTTAGAGACTAGGTGCCATTATGACGACTAAGGCGGGATTATGGGTCGTGAGAATTTGGTATCAGAGCTCTAGGTTCATAGGTTCTACGAGTCACGAGCAAGTTTAGTAGAGTCTTGCGGATCGATATGGAGACGTCTGTACTTATCTTAGAGAGGCTACAGAACTATTAGTAAAATTCCACTTCTTTCATTCATGTCGTGCGGATTTGTTGATTTGAAGTTTGAGCCTTTGTATCTCTATTCTCTCACAAATGGTGAGGACACGCGCTACTGGATTAGTCGAGCAGACACCCGCTCCCCCTACTGAAGTCGCGATAGGAGGGGGTCGGGATAGAGGGCGAGGAAGGGAACGTGCCGCAGCTAGAGCACCTGCTAGAGTAGCAGTTGAGAAGCCACCAGTAGCCCCGATTGGGGGACAGGCATCAGAGGTGCCTACTATCACCCTCGGACTTCAGGAGACTTTACCGTAGTTCCTGAGCATGATTGATACATTGGCTTAGGCGGGATTGATCTCCGTTGCACCAGCTACTTCAAAGATTGGGGGAGGAGCTCAGACTCCTACCGCCTATACTCCAGAGCAGCAGACCCATGTTGGTCATACTCCGAGTGTGGTGCCAGTATAGCATGTTATTCCAGTTCAGCTTGAGGTTAGGCCATGGGCATCATAGGAGGAGCAGAAGAGGCTTTAGAGGTTCAAGAAGTATGCTCCACCTACTTACAGTAGCATAACTATCGAGGATGCACAGGGTTTTCTAAAAAGTATCACTGTATTCTCCGCACCATGGGTATTGTGGAGGTGAGCAGAGTTGCTTTTACTGCATTTTGGCTGTTGGGAGCAGTGTATTAGTAGTGGAAGGCTTATGATGAGGGTAGGCCAGCTGATGCAGCACCACTCACTTGGACTCAGTTTTCAGATGTCTTTAAGGGAGTTTGTTCCCAGACCCTTAGGGATGCGTGGTGCATATAGTTCGAGCAGTTGCGTCAGGGCACCAGGTGTCGTATTATGCCATCAGGTTCAGTAAGTTATGTCGTCATGCACCTACTTTGGTTTTTACAGTCAGAGAGCAAGTTCGTAGATTTATCGAAGGGCTCAATTATGGTCTTAAATTCAGCATGGCTCGGGAGTTGGAGACTGATACTCCATTTCAGTAGGTTATGGAGATTGCCAGGAGGTTAGAGCGTATTCTTGGTGAGGAGAGGGAGGATAAGGAGGCCAAGAGGTCTCGATGTTCTGGAGAATTTAGTGGATTCTACTCTTCAGCTATGACCTATCACGGAGGAGGCTCAGTCAGTCGAGCAGTCCGGTCCGCACTTTAGACTACTCGTGGTGCTCCAGTTAGTCAGGGACCTCAGAGTACTCATATGGGGCAGTCATCTTTTAGTTCACCACCTTCACGGGGTTCCTACAGCGGGTATTCCAGTTATCCGGTACAGACTTAGTACCAGCAGCCACACTTGCAGAGGGGTTGTTATGAGTGTGGCAATACTAGGCACATCATGAGAGATTGTCCCAGACTCGAGAGAGGTGGATTTCATCAGAGCACTCAGGTTATGAGCTCCATTCCAGTTGCTACTCCACCTGCACAACCAGCTAGGGGTGGAGGACAAACGGGTAGAGCGCACCCTAGAGAAGTAGGCCAGGCCCATTGATATGCTTTCCATAGTAGGGTTGGGGCCGCTGCACCAGATGGTGTTGTTACAGGTATGGTTTTAATTTGTCATAGAGGAGCATCAGTCTTATTTTGATTCAGTCATGTTTATCGAAGTGAGTCATCCTATCTTGCTTCATATATGGGTATGTTTCGTGATTCTTGTACTCTGCTTATGTGTTAACCTCTGTTGAGAGACTCTATTGTGGTAGCCTATGTCTATCATTTCGGTTTGTTCCCTATTGAGAGCTGTGAGACTAGAATGAACTTTTTGTTACTCATTACAGCAGGTTTTGATATGATTTCTGGGTGGTTTAGTTACGATTTGTGATTTAGGTGCTCTACCGATAAGGGAAGTCTGTTACGTGTTGTAATTTTGTTTCACAGAATTGAGTTAGTGGATGGTTTCGGTAGATGTGATAGGTATTCTACCTTTGATTCAGAGCTGAGGATGGGATCCTCGCGTTTTCATGTGGTTTGATATATTTGAACCGGGCTAAATGCTGCGGTAGAGTTATATTAGGATAAGCTCCTTGTGATTAGTTCATATGTTTTTATATCCCTTGTGGAATGGATTTGTACTATGGTACTGATTGGGAGTTATGCTTGTCAGACTTGTTTGATAGTTCTCTCATGTGTTTCTATTTCTGTATTCAGTCATATCCGCATTGTGCTTATTGGGTTTAGCTTGCGAGGTATGTGCCCAATTGACGTTGGGTGTGACTTGTTGATTTGGGTGAGTGGTTGTCACATCTTCATGTTTCGTGCATCGTTGTCAATTTGTGAAGGTTTAGGACAAGGTTTTAGCTGATATGTGGTTATTCGCTGGTGCTAGATTTGATTATGGTCAGCTACTGTGGTCAGAGATGTTGTTATAGCATATGGATGATGTATTACGTCGGGTGGTCATACCTTGTGGGTGTACGCATGAGCTTTGGAAGCTGGTTGAGGTTGATACAGTGTGTTTATGTGGGAATCGGGTCTTTGAAAAATGATCGGATGGTGAAAATTTTGGTTCTAAGGCTTATCGATGTGGGTGGAAGGAATAATCTTCAGTTGAGATGGTGTTGTCGGGCTTATATATATTGGGGTGACGTGGGATCACCCGCGAGTATATGTATGGTGAGTTCATTCAGTGATTTCATGGCTCCGGAACTATTCTTGGCACGTTTGAGGATGAATGTTTGTTAAGAGGGGGAGAATGTAATGACCTGATCGGTAATTTTGAAAATTAGCATCCCGTTCAGTGGCTTAAGGTCTCGAGTAGCTTCGTATTGTGTATTATGACTTGCATGTGTGGTCGTGTTCTGTTTTCGGATGATTCGGGATTGATTTGGAAGAATGATTCTTGTTTTATAAGCCTAAGTGGTAAGAATTGACCAGTGTTTGAAATCTGTGTAAACAAATCCGGAATGGTGTTTTGATGATTCCAATAGCTTTTTATTGTGATTTTGGACTTAGGCATATGTCTGGTTTTGGATTTGGAGGTACGTAGGTTAATTTGATGCATTTTAACGAAAGTTGGAAAGTTGAGAGGTTTGACCATGAGTTGACTTTGTTGATATTGGGTTTGGATTGCGATTCCAGGAGTTGGTATTGCTCCAATGTGTCATTTAGGACTTGCATGCAAAATTAGAGGTCACTCTGAGTTGATTTGATATGATTCGGCGCGAGTTGTAGAAGTTGAAAGTTCATTAGCTCATTAGGCTTGAATTGAGGTGAGATTCGTAGTTTGATGCTGTTTTATGTGATTTGAGTCCTCGAGCATATCTGCACTATGTTATGGAACTTGTTGGTATGTTCGGTGGGTCCCGGGGGCTTTGGGTGTGTTTTGGATGGGCTACAGTCCATTTCTCAATGTTTTGGACTGCTGATTGCTGCTGTTTGATGTCCTTCTTCACGATCGCGAAGAGTCAGTCACGATCGCATAGTGTGTTTGGTGGACTACCAGACTTTCCTTCTTCATGTTCCCAATGTGTGTGTCGCAATCGCAGAATTTTGGAATGTTGACTCACCGCATTCGCGATAGGTGGTCCGCGATCACATAGTGGGTAACCATGATGGGAGGCCGGTATTTTGTTCTTCACGTTTGCTTAAAGTAGTTCGTGATTGCGAACGTTAAGGCAGTGGTGGTTCACGTTCACGTGCCTGATTTCGCATTCAGGTAGTGTTTTTGTGGGGGCAGTGTTGTTTCTTCTTCGTGATCGAGAGTATTGTTCCGCGATCGTGATGTATTTGCATGGGCAGGCTTATATTTACTCTATTTCGAGGGCTTTGTTATTTTATCACTTTTTGAGTTAGAGAGCTCGGTTTTGGAAGATTTTGGAGGGGATCTTCATGATTTTGATTGAGGTAAGTGTTCTTGACTCGGATTTGGTTATATTTCATGATTCTATCTCTGTTTTTATCATTAAATTAGTGATTTGAATTAGAGAATTTGGTTGTTTTTGTAAAAACTTTCTAAAATGTAAAATGATAATTTGAAGACCGATTTGATGTGGGAATTGGACAATTTTGGTATAGTTGGACACGTATCAGAATGGATCAAATTTTGTTAGTTTTGTCAGGTTCCGAGGTACGGGCCCGGGGTTGACTTTTTGGGTTGAATTTTTAGTTTTCATTAAAGATCGAAACTTTATTATCTGGAGTTGTTACCTATAGCTTTTATTCATGATATTGAGTTATTTTGGCTAGATTCGAGCCGTTCGGAGCTTTTTTTCACACGGGAAGGTCATTTTAGAGTATTGATTTAGCTTCTTTGAGGTAAGTATCTTGCCTAACTTTAGGGGAAGGGGGAGGAAGGGAACTACCACATAGGATTTGGGTTGATTGTGTTATTTGAATTATGTGAAAGGCGTATACGTGAGGTGACAAGTGCGTACTCGGGGTTATATATGGAAATTGACCGGTTTAGACTCTTAAGCTTCTTTCATGTGTTTATTTGAAATTTATTAGCACATGTTATATCTTTTATTTGTCATGTTTAGGCTCACATGCTATATTTGAAGTTGTTAGCACATGTCAGATCCTTTATTTGTCAAGTTTACTCTTATATGCTTTATTTGAAGTTGTTACCTCTTTTATTTTAATGTGACCTCCTTTATTATAGAGTTATTCTTAATTGAAATTGTTGTTACATGATATCCTTTCATTGTTGGGTTATTCTCATGCATTTAGACATAGTTGCTAGTTCATACCATCTCCTTCATTGTTAGCTTATTTCACACACTAGAATTCGAAGTTTTTCATTTCATGAAAATACCTTCATTATTGAGTTTATTCTTAAGCAATTAATTGAAGTTGAAGCTATTAAAAGTCATTAATTAGTTGAAGTTGTTGTTTAATGGGGTGTTGTTCATTGTTGAGTTACTTCCCCCCGTTCATTTTGTCATTATTGAGATTTGTACACATCGTGTTTGAGCCGTGGGCTATGTGAAGTGGTGATATTGTTATTGTTGATGTTAAGAGGTTATGGCCTGTGGGCACTTGTGGTACGAGTTGATATGTCGTGTTGTTGTGATGTTAGCACGTGTGAATTTGTTGTACGGATTGATTGTTGTTAAGCAGAGCATAAGGGTGGCATCTCAGTGTTGTCGTTATGCGGAGCATAATGGTGGCATCTCACTGTTGACGATTGTGCGGCGCGATATGGGTGGCTATTGTATTATTGTCAGGGCAGAGTGATACGGGTGGCTATCAGAGTGATACGGGTTGATTTTATGTTAAATGTTTGGGCGGGGCGATAAGGGTGGCTATTGATGTTATCAATACAGAGAGATACGGGTGGCTATATTAGGGATGATATGTGTGTCCTGGGGGCATTATGTCGATAATATTCATGTGATGGGGTGATTTTCCTTGTGTATGTCATGCATCTTACGTGACTTGTTGTGTTGCTTTCAGTGAGCTACTCGATGTCTTTAATATTACTTGTTGACTTGGACTGTGATAGTATACTTACACAACCATACACCATAGCATGCCATTTATACCAGTTCAGGAGTATGAAACTTAACATTATTGATCATGCCCATGTATTATTGTATTATCTGCGTCCATTGTGATATTGAGTCGTGACCGCGCCCGGCGGATTGTTATATTGAGCATGTGACCATGTAGAGCGGATTATGATAGTGAGCCTGTGATCATGCCAGGCGGATTGTGATATTGAGGTTGTAACCACGCTGGGCGGATTGTGATTGTGAACCTGTGACCATGTCCGGCGGATTGAGATATTGGCACGTGAGTTTCCATGCAGTGGTGATTGAAAATGCGGGCACGAGGTGCCGTAAGTGTATGATTCGTAATTTGGGACACGTGACTTGTGATTATGAGATGAGGTATCTCGGAGTAATTTTGTTGTGAGACTTGTGTTAGAATGTCTTGATTAATTGGTTGTCATTTATTTTCCTTATTTGGTTTTACTGGTACTTTAACATTGTTCTTATTACTTTACTATTTATATCACATGTTGATTCTTGTTGCCATTTACCGATTCCTTCTTTCATTACTAGCTTTATATTTCTATACTGCACAGGTTATTTTGACTAGTAGGTGTCTTGACTTGTACCTCGTCACTACTCCACCGAGGTTAGTCTTGATACTTACTGGGTACCAACCGTGGTGAACTCATACTACACTTCTGCATATTTTTGTGCAGATTCATGTATTGGATATATCGGACTCAGGCAGAGTTATCTTCTTGATCGCGAGGATTCAAGGTAGAGCTGCTTGGTTATCGCAGTCCCTTAGAGTCCTTCCCTCTTTTATTGTACTATCAATTTGTTATCCGATCAGCATTGTATTTCGATTTTTAAGATTTTTGCATTTATTCAGCTAGAGTTCGTGCCTATGTATTACCTAGTCTTGGGAGATTGTTGTGATTATTGACGCATAGGCTTAATTTTATTTCGGTTCTTATATTAAACTCTATTTTGAAAATATTATTTTTAAACTGGCTTAGTTGTTGTTAGTAATCGGCTTACCTAGTCTTAGAGACTAGGTGCCATCATGATGCATAAGGCAGGATTTTGGGTCGTGACACTAAGTTAGCAAACAAGTATTAATTGAAGTATTTTTAAGATTTGTCAAATAGAGAAAGTCTAGGGTTGTAACCTTAACCTAGGTGTAAACCTAATGGGTAGAGTAAATCTAAGCTTACTTGGCATCCGGAGTTTGTTATGACTCTTAATACACAAGTTCCCACTCAATACCTCTCGGTTAAAGAATGATTATGCCCAAATTGGCTCTCTCAAGTCCAAATGGGTAGCAATGAAAGTAATTGAATATGAGTCCAAGTTAGATTATCCCTATCTCTAGTTCAAATCCTTTAATTAAACTAATCGATACTTCAACTAGTTTAATTTCTTGTTAGCCAAATTATTTTAGACAAAATTCCTCTTTCTCAAGTAAGAACAAAGTCAAATAGGCATGAATCAATGTTTGCAACCATTAATTCTAACTTTAAAGCATAAACAAAGCTAAATAATAATATCCTGATCATTAGGAAGCATTAATATTAAATACCCATAAGTTTTACACACTAGGGTTGGATGACAACTCTAGATGAAAATCTAGCTACTCATGGCAATGAACATAGAAAGATAAAAAGAAGAAGAAATTAATGTCATAAAGCTAAAATAAAATGAAAAAGTAATTGATCTTCTTCAATTATAGCTCAAAGTTTCCCCAAATAACTAAGAATAACTATCAGTTGCTACTACAATACAAAAATATGCCCTAAAAAGTGATACACGCCTATTTATAGTGCTCCAAAATTTCTAACAAAAATACCCCCGCACTTTAACTTCTGCGGTCTGCGCTTTGCTATGTTAATGTTGCATGTGCTTTCAGTTGTAGGAGTTCTACGGCTGCACTTTAGCTTCTGCGGCTGCTTATGAATTTCTACGGGCCGCATTTGAGGAGGCTTCAGACTTATTTGATTGCACATTCTCTGATCTTTTAGGCTTGTCAGTGCGAACCTGTTTTTTGAACCAAGTGTGACCGCACATTTTAAGTCAGTGAACCACACTTCTGCCAAAAATCCCTGAAGCTCCAGTTCTTATTCTACGACCGCATTTCCTCTTTTGCGGACCGCACTTGCTTTTGCAGCTGCAGATGGAATTATGCGAACCGCACCTTTATTAGCATTTCTCATGTTTACTGAACTTGGCTAGATTATCTCCTTTTTGAGTTATTCTTCATTAAGCTCACATTCTCCAGCACACATGCAATTCAACTATCGTCATTAGATTCGGAAACAAAAACTATTACTTTCAAACTAAAATTTAAAGCAAGAAAGTACTAATAAGTGGTTAAAATCTACACTTATCAACTCTCCCAAACTTAAGTCTTTTCTTGTCCTCAAGCAACTATATTAGCTCCCTCATTTCCTCATTGTATGATCATTTCAAGAAGTCACATAAAAGCCATTTATACTCAATTGGAACCAACAATTACCCATAATACTCATGCATTCTAAACAAAGTGTCAAATTTTTTAAAAAGTACAACTTTCTCATCTCATGTATAGTGTGACATTTGAGCCTCAAGAGTTGACTTCATTCATCAAGGATTCTTGTTCTTTCATGTAAATCATGGTGGACTCCAAACTCTTCATCTTCTACCTTCCATTTGCAATGCTCACTTCAAGCTTCAACACTCCACTTCTAGTGCAACAAAGGTTTCACTCTTATCTTACAAAGGAATGTAACAAGTTAAGCTTTAAGTATCATAGGCTTGCCCCTAATGTAAATCTCCACTAATTTAAGCATACTCAGTTCGAAATAAAATAAAACTTCTTTCGGGTTGTAATGAAGGCTTTTGGTCGAGGTAGAATACTATATATGATACAAGCGGTTACACCCTTCCTTATGCACTTCACATCTCAGTTCTTGACTCACATTTGCCAAACCTTAGAGGTATTTCTTCTTCTTTGAGGCTAGAGAGACTTACCATCACTCTTTATTGACAATTTCATTCTTGTTCTCCCTTGATTTTTGTACTAGAGGTACTTGCCTCACTCAATTTCATTAATCTCCCTTTTTGTCCCTCTTTGGGCTTCTTTTTGTTCACATTACTTTCTTTTCTTACCTTCTCTTTCATAGAGATCATTTCTTTTCTCTCTTTTATTAATGTCTTGGTACCTCTTTTATATTTCTCAACTTTTTCCCCAAACTTCGGCTTTGAGCCACTGAATACATATGAATGCTTAGGAGGGTTCAGGTGCTAAGAGGAGAACATGTTCGGAACGGTAAAAGGCTTATAGCATGGTTATCAGCAGAGAAAGGTTAAAAGCTTAAAGAGGGTTGACTAGGGATAATGATCATAGGGTGGCAAATGAAAGCTCAAATGGTCCAAGGAAAGCCTACAATCATCTTTCAAACCAAGCAAACTTATAATTTCACCTTGGAGCACATTTGGGGCAAGTTATAGACTAGTCACTCAAGCACTTGGACTAGCAACAAAATTTTATCTCACCTCTCATGAAAATAGACCGTAAAAGAGGATAGAGTCTAAGACCCATAACAACCACAACCAAGTTAAAGATCTCTATGGTCTATCAAACCACCTAATGGTTATCGAAGACAACTCAAGAGCCTCAAGCTCACTTTTACTGGAGTTACTTCTTTCAAAAATGATTCATAACAACCTTATCTCAAACCATAAGCATGCAGTTAAGTATGTTGGTACCACATGAAGCATAAATAACTCGTTTTGATAGACTAACTTCATTAAGGCTTTTTATTCATTACTACTTACTACTACTATTACCTAAATATGTAACGGACTAATTCCCTTAAGAAAGTTGTCACACTATCCATCCTCGGGAAAAGACACCTAGTTTACACGAGAAACCACCTTTGGAAAGAACCGCAGCATTAAGCAAACCAAAGGCTTTGTATCAATAAAAGAAGGAAAAGCATAATATTTATACTACCAAAACAAACAGAATTATAGATTACTACTAAACGTATTATACTACCAAAAAAATAAACAAAATAAGTTATCCAATTATTACATCCCAGTGTCATCAAATGGATTAATATATCAAATTCTCTAGCCTCCAAATAAAAGTAAGCGTTGTCCCTAATGCTTAGAAAAACAAGCTCAAAGAGTAGAGAAGGCAAAGGAACTCCCTAAGCATCCTCAATCATCATGGTATCACCAGTGGGGTCAGTCCCAGTCGGCTCAACAATCTGGATGGTATCATCATCATCCATGGGAGCTGCCTAAGATGTGAACATGTCACACACTGTAGCAGCAGTATCGGATGTAAGACAGGGCTCCTCAAGTTGAGAAGCAGGGGCATCCTAAGAAGTCTAATCACTTAAGCTCGGAGCGACTCAACTAAATTCTTGCTGGCCTATGTCTTCTTCACCTTCTTGGCCAACCACTCGATCATTACACCATGCTACAAAAGTGTGTCCATAATCACCTTCTAGTTGTCCAAGACTTTAGTGAGCTTCATTTCAATGTTAGAAGGGTCTGGTTGTGTGGAGGGCCTGCCCTGAAACTGTGCTAGATATCTTGAAAAGCTTTGATGTAGTTGTCTTCATCCAATAGTTGAGACTCACCAGCGTCTGAGAAACCCGTAAAGTAGACAGTGGGCCAATAGGCAAAGGCACCAGCCTCAGAGCTGATGTAGGCAATAGAGCAAGGGTTGATGGTGGCTCAGGAACAGTATCTCTGGCCCTTGAAGAAGGCTCCGCTGAAGTGGAAGGGATATTAGAGGGACCAAGAGCTACTACTACAGGCTCACCAGACTGGCCAGTAGTAGTGGAAGGCTGACTACTCTTCTTTGGATTCTTAGGGCCTTGCAAATTTTACAAATCAAAGGGGCGGATTGGCTTAATCTTCGTATCAAATAGTCTAGACTCCACTTTGGAATCTGTTGGGTACTCTGTGATGGTACTGGGGTAGGGGTAGAAGTGTTACCCTATTGTGCTACAAGCATGACATTGGCCGACATCAGAGCACCCACATTGATTGGGTACCCAACCATGATAGAAGCTACTAGCATTGCTCTCTCCAAAGGTAGGTTGTTCTCATTCAAGCATGTATTACGTCTTGCACTCATAAAAGTCTGCCACCCCTTTGCCTCTAAACTCAAAGTTTTGCAAAATATTGGCACTCTGACACCTATCCAAGGGGTAGTAGGCCTAGGTGCAAGAATCTCCACGAGCCATGGGCGGACTTCTTGTTTCTCATCCAGTTTAGCCAAGTACTCATTCGGCTCCACATCCTCAAGTCTGAGGTAGGCATTCAAAGTGCGTTGATCAAATTTTACTTTTAGATTGCACACTTTGGTAACCTTGGTCCCTTTTACAATGTGCGTTGTGTTGGCGTAGAATTCCCGGACAAGGTGTTCCTTGACATCCACCAGCTTCTCAGTGAATTGCATCCAACCTTTCCTCTTTGTAATCCACAAGGAGTTTAAATTGGGTGTTAAGGTAAATTCTCAAGAGAGAAACTCAAAATAACTAGATTTGACTCAAACAAAAGTGTGAATCAGTTTTGCTAAATTAAACTCCTAATGATTTGACTAAGCTAGAAAACAAGTATTAAATCAAGTGTTTTTGAAGATTTATCAAATAGAAAAAATCCTAGAGTTGTAACATTAACCTAGGTGTAAACCTAATGGGTAGAGTAAATTTATGCTTGTTTGGCAGATCGGGGTTAGTTATGACTCTTAATATACAGCTTCTCACTCAATACCTCTCGGTTAAAGAATGATTACGCCCAAATTGGCTCTCTCAAGTCCAAATGGGTAGCAATGAAAGTAATTGAATATGAGTCCAAGTTAGATTACTCGTATCTCTAGTTCAAATCCTTTAATTAAACCAATCGGTACTTCAACTAGTTTAATTTCTTGTTAGCCAAGTTGTTCTAGACTAAATTCCTCTTTCTCAAGTAAGAACACAATCAAATAGGCATGAATCAATATTTGCAACCATTAATTCCAAATTTAAAGCATAAACAAAGCTAATAATAACAACTCAATCAATTGCGAGCATTGTTATTAAATACCCATAAGTTTTACACACTAGGGTTGGATGACAACTCTAGATAAAAATCAAGCTACTCATGGCAATGAACATAGATAAAAAGAGGAAGATATTAAAGTCATAAAGCTAAAATAAAATGGAAAAGTAATTGATCCTCTCTAATTTTAGCTCAAAGTTTTCCCTGATAGCTAAGAATAACTATCAGTTACTGCTACAATACAAAAAAAATTCCCTAAAAAGTGATACATGCCTAATTATAGTGCTCCAAAATTTCTGACAAAATTACCTTTCGAAGGGTTCTGCGGCCGCACTTTAACTTCTGCGGTTTGCACTTTGCTGGGTTAATGTTTCGGGTGCTTTCAGTTGGAGGAGTTCTGCGGCCACACTTTAGCTTATGTGGCCACACATGAATTTCTGTAGGCTACATTTGAGGTGGCTTCAGACTTGTTCGATTGCACATTCTCTAATCTTTAAAGCTTTGTCAGTGCGAACCTGTTTTCCGAACCAAGTATGATCGCACATTATTAGTCTGCGGACCACACTTCCACCAAAAATCCCTGAAGCTCTATTTCTTCTTCTGCGGCCATATTTCATCTTCAACGGACTACACTAGCTTTTGCAACCGCAGATGGACTTATGTGAACCGCACCTTTCTTAACATTTCTCCTCTTTGTTGAACTTAGCTAGATCATCTCCTTTTCGAGTTATTTTTCTTCATTTAACCTGCATTCTCCAGCACACCTGCAATTCAACCATTTCCATTAGATTTGGAGATAAAAATCATTACTTTTGGACTAAAAACTAAAGCAAGAAGGTACTAATAAGTGGTTAAAATCCACACTTATCAGGTTTTTGGGTAGAAATTAAAGATTTTGTATTTTCGAGATTTAGACCTCGATTTGAGGTTGTATCTCGAAACAAATCACATATTGGACTCGGGATGAATGGGTAATCGAGATTTAGTCTTAATTTTAAATTTCGACCACGTGGGCCCGAATTGCCTTTTTGTTGACTTTTCCAAATATGATAAAGATCAAAACATTTTGGTACTAGGGTAGTTCCTAAAGCTTGTTTTGACTTGTTTGAGTAATATTTGACTAGATACAGATAGTTTGGAGGCTTATTCAAAAGGGAAAGTTATGTTGGATTGTTGAATTATGCCAGAAAGATGTAAGCGTCTTGTTTAATCTTGATTTGAGAGAATTAGGATGTAATTATGTCTGATTTCTATGTGCTCTATGTGTTGGGGCGGTGTATATACAAGGTGATGAGTGTATATGTGTTTGCCACGGGTTAAGCATGCGGGTTGAACTAGCTTTATTTATGCCATGTTGCTTTATGTATTATGTCTTCCATGCTCTAAATAGATTGTGAAACTCTTTGATTGTTCTTATTCATGTCAATAACTATTTTGAGCTTGTTGAGAGATTGGGCGTTAAACTATTAAAATATTGATTTGGCTAGTGATGCAAAAGTGATGGTAAATTCTCAAATGGCAAGCTATGTTCAATTGCGCTTCTTGATATTGTTTGTGCATCCCACCTTGCTTGGTATTGCTTTACATATTTATTCTTGGTGAGGAAGAGTGAGCTACACGAAGGGTGCTACCGTGCTTGTCAGGAAGGGTGATTGTGCACGAAGGATATTTTTGTGCTTTCTTTATATATTAGTATTATTGCACGAAAGGTGTTACCGTACTCGAGAGGAAGAGAGAATATGCATGAAGGGTGTTTTTATGCTTGCGATTATATTTTGTGTGTGAGAATGAGAGTAAAAGCACGAACGGCGATGTCGTGCCATTTGTTGATATTGCTTGTTCTTTATTTTAATATGCAGATTAAAGACTTGGTTATGTTGTTTCTTGGTTATTTTCGAATGCTTGTTCGGGGTGCTTGTAGAAGCATAAATTGTGGTTTACTTTAGTCGTGTCTTTTCTTATATTCTCGTTCTATACCTCCTTATTTTATTCTTGTTATCTCTCTCACATGTTATTTACCTTGTCATCTTACTTGCTATTTTACTTGTTATCTTGTCTCGTTATTTCTCGTTACTTAATTATACAGGCTTATATGTAAGTGTCTTGTCTTGGCCTCATCACTATCTCGTCGGGGTTAGGCTCTATACTTACTGAGTATGTTGAGTTAGTTGTACTCATACTACACTTATGTACTTGTGCAGATTTTGGTGCTGGTTCCGGCAGTACTCAGAGAGCAGACTAGCTAGCTGGCGAAGGAGACTGAAGGTAGTGTTGCACTCTCGTTCTCAAGACTTGGAGTCTCCTGTCTCATAGTCATACTAATATTTATTTATTTCGAGCAGTGTAATGTTATTCCAAACTTTTTAAATCTGTAGACGTTTATGTACTTAGTGGCTCCAGTTTTTGGGAAATGTCAGATGGTTGAGGGTTTTAGACTTGGTCTAATTCTTCTTAATTCTATCTTTTATTTATAGTATCATGTCATTTATGTTTCGCATGGCCTTTATTATTGCTATTTGTTGGCTTTCCTAGCAAGTGTCTTTAGGCTCCATCACGGTCCCTTTTGGTTGAGAATTTGGGTCGTGACATTATTCCTGTTTGAGTTGTTCCTCTTTTGCGATGGCTTTCTCGTTGCATTTTATGTCTTGCAGTCTTCGTAGTTGTAGACGTTCCATTCCTTTCGTGGGAGAATATTTGAACCTCCACGCCTTCCCATTATAAGCTTGATTTTGGTTTAGTTCTCTCTATAACTACAATTTTGGCCAATGAGTTTGGGGAAATTTCCCTCCCACAATTTTGGTTTAGAATTTGTGAATTTGGATTGAAAAAAAAAAACTCAAAGAACCTACTATTGAACAAGAAAGGCTGAAGGGGTGGGTTGGGTAACGGGTCAAATTGTAAGTAGGATTTTAATTAAATCGAACAGATTAAATTAGGGGTGAGTCTTTTAATAAGGAGGTGCCACGTGGCCCTCCGTAAAAAATAAGGATAAATCTGATCCATAGTATAATAGTAGGGTCTAAAATAACTAAATAGAAAAATAAAGGGTAAGTTTAAATCATTTTTGATAATAGAGGGGTATATTTGGTCCTTTACCGAATTCAAAATTATCAAACCGTGGACTAGAGTTCTCATTCTCATATTTGCAAAGGCTCAAGTCTAATATGCACTTATATTAGGACCAAAATGGAAAAGAACTTTAAAATAAAGTTTCTAACATATCATCAAACTAGTTTCTCTCTGTGATCTCTGTTGTGCTCTCGTCAGTCGATCTCTGAGGTCAGTTCTTCCTCCTTCCATTTTCTAAGCTTCAATTACTAATCCCATCAGTATCTGAAAATTGTTTTCAATTTAACCCTGTCCAAAGATCGGAACTACATAAAAGAGCTTTTAAATTCTTGATTTTATGCTTCTATTTGAATTTAGTTATCTGATTTAGTTTTTAAAATCGTCTCTCTATATACCCCAGATGCAAAAGGAACAATAGTAAATTCTATATATCTTCAATGGAAAAATGTCAAGTTTGACTAACGAAGCGGAATGGATATAAATGATTCATATAAGTATATAACCAACCAAACTGATCTAGGATTGAGACGTAGTAGATTGACTGATATATATACTCCCTCCTTTCCAATTTATGTGATGTTGTTTGACTGGACATAGAGTTTAAGGGAAAAAAAACAACAAAAACACTTTTGAAACTTGTGGTTTAAAACAAACCGTAGATATTTGTGTAACTATAGATTATCTCATTAAGTAAAATATGAAATTTAAGTTAAATTGTTTCCAAATATAGAAATGTGCCATTCTTTTTGGGACCATCTAAAAAAAGGAAATCCCATCATATAAATTGGGAGAGAGGGAGTACTCTATGCGAAAGCTTAAATTACTATATTTCTGAACTTTTTGGTATTAGATATATGTTAATTGTACATTTTTCACTGCTGGTTGTAATCAGATGGAAAACGGAGAGGGGACTAAGGAGAACTTAGCTTCCGCGGTGTCCTCTCCTTTTGTTCCACTGGGAAATGAGTTCTCATGGCAAAGTCAGAAATCGGAGGATGGTGATGACTTAACTGAATACTCGTCATGTGATGCTGAGTCGGAATTCGAGAGATACTGCAGTGCTAACTCGGCCATGGGCACTCCAACTGTTGGAGGTTCAGTTGTGACTGTATTTCATGAGTTTCCTGGAAGCTTCAAATTAGGGGATGACAGTTATAGAGTAAAACGTTTTAGGGGTTGTAAGAAGTTATCAGATTTTAGTGGGGTGGGTCCTTCTACTAGAGGAGGTGAACATAGTGGTGGAAAGGGTAGTGCACGAGAGGAGGCGTTGGTGGGTTTCGGAAAGGGATTAGATTTGTATGGTAATGCAGGATTCATGGATGAGGAAACTTTTTTACAAAACATGGATATGGGTGATGAATGGTACGTCAAGGATGACGAAATGCCAAACATGAGGAGTGACAACGGTACTAAGTTACGCTTTAACAGAAGTTCTTGTACATCTGACGAATATAAAAACGGCGTACTCATTGAAGGAGACACTGAAGCTTCGGGAGTTGTTAATAATTCATTGGAAATTGAAGCAGAATTTCAGAGGGATATTGAAGCTGTAGATGGGAGCTTGGAGGTGTCAAGTCTGCAACCTGGTGCAGCAGCTGGTGGAGCTGAGTGTTTGGATGAAAGTGAGACCTCCTCAAGATATGAGTATTCAGAAGGCGAGGATTCAATGTTCGGAGGTAATACGGATGATGAAAAGAATGATTCATATTTCAGGAAAGAAGTAAAACACTCAGATGAAGAACATGACAAGAATGGATATAAGCTTGTTATGGGTTCTGCAGTAGCCTTTGGTTTAAATGATTGGGATGATTTCATGCAAGAAAATGGAGAATTTACTCCGACTTTAATGGTGCACAACGAACTTCAAGCTGACAACCAACCAAGTATTGAAAGTGAAAATGGATGTTTGAGTTCTGCTTCAACTGTCAATGCTGAGTTTTCAAGTGTAGGTTTAACAATGCCTAAAGAAAAGGAGAAAGGTACTCTTCTGCCCAGTTGTCATGGCCAAGGTGTTAATGAATCAACTGAGCACACCACTACTTATAATGTGGATCCTTTGAGTCTTCTAAACCAGGGGAAAGGAGAGAATGCTGAAGGTGAGAAAGCGATGCTTGTTAAGAACAATGAAACAAGAAAAGTCAATGAATCAGCGGAGTTCCATGACAAGTCTTCTGTTCACAATATGTTGCAAGTGGACCATAATCCCCAAAGACAACCAGGAGAAGCCTCTTTGATAGAGGGTGCTAAACTTAAGGTGGAATTATTGGAACCGACAGATCAATGTGCATGTACTGAGGAATTTATTCACATTACTGATGATCTTGTTTCTAGAAAAGCTGAGCCTGAGAACTTAAGATTATTGTTGGACCCTCTGTCTCGTTCTGCTACAAGCAAAGATTATCTGTCTATGGAGCATTCTGATGATAGAACAGTGGAACTATCAGCAGACAAGAGCTCATCTCCTTCATCAGCATCAGTGGCTAATGATGCTACAAGGACCAAACATGGAACAATGAATAGTTCGTCCTCCGTCAATTACTTGGAAGACCATCTTACATCAGGCAAGGTATGATTCTTTTCAAGAACTCTATTAGCACTTGTGTCTTCTTTGTTTGTAGTTTGCATCGGATCAATCTCTGCATTGTTATTATAGTTTCTTTGAATTTTTTCATGCGAATGAATAAGGAAATGCATGACCAATTTTTTGGATTGATGGCATTTTCCTATATTGTAATACCTCTTCAGGGTGGAAAAGTCCAGGTATACAAGTGGCACACAACAAGTGGAAAACCTACACAAAAACATGATCCTATACAAAAGCCATTTTTAGATTGCTAATGTAAATGCATAGGATGAGGTTGTCAGATGGAGATATAATGTTATATGATCTATGGGAAGCTAAGCTTATGATACAAACTGCATACTGATTGTTAAGTGCCATGCATATCTGTTCTTACATGGATATAAAAATTTGCAACATTTGCATGTTTCCATTTTTAGTTACATAGCTTGTTAAAGAGTGATAGCTAATTGGTGACCCATTTTTCAATGTTTGCTATGAGTAATTGCTTCACAATGACATATATGTATTACATATCCATACACTAGGTTAAGGCTTTTACCTGTTTTTTCCTTTTGTGATGGATCATGCTGGTAGGAGGAGTCTAGAATCTACTTAAATTTGAAAATCTTTCAGCAAAATTTCAATGAAAATCCTTAAAATTGAAAGGATTAGGGTGCTTAAGCAGTAGCTTGTTACTGTAAGGGTGGCTGCTTTATCATGGAATATATGTTGCTTGAACTTCTGTTTTCCCAACACAAAAGTTATTGTTTAAATGAATATTTGACATTACTGCCAAAATATATGCACGATTAACAACATAGTTATCTTGGATATCACTTCATCCGGGAGGCTTTTTAAAAACTATACGTATTTAAATGAACTTATGTCAATCTTTTCGTTAACTGAGCATGGCGGTGCCTATGGATATTCTTATCCGTTTGTTGATAACAAGCAGTGGTATATGCAAGCACTAAGCACTTAAATCTAATTGAGTTTTTCAGGTCCAATTATATATCCGGATTAAAGTTGAATCCAACTTCATATGAGTTTAACTATTAATCTGGACGTTACAAGTTAAATAAGTCCATTTTATTAGTTGCAAGTCCAAGATCCACTTCATCTTGAGGCCCAAACTTATGTTTTATGTCTAATGACATGGCATGCCTGGTCAAATCCAAAGGCAATGAGATAATGCCACGTATTCTAATGATGTGGCATGCCAAGTCAAAATAAAGACCAATCAAAGTTGGCACGTGTCAAAATGACATTTCTTGGCTAATCAAATACAATCTTAGCACTTAGCTTTTGTGATAGGCTTGATGACTCACATGAGTCAATCAAAATCATCCTGGTGAGTTCATTTACAGTTGGATTGCCTATCCTCTACAACATCAAATAGGGGGTCACATGTTTCTCCGATGATTCAGAACTGGATAGAGGTCATTTGGAATTTCACAAAAGACCATTCACAAGTAGAGATTAAGACATTAAATGCATAACTCTTTAGTAAGAGAGAAGTGCTCAATGGAGTTCTTCCTCGAGATAAATCTAGAGTTTCGAAGGTTGTTCGACTTTCTTGGATATCAAAGACATCATGAGGAGGTCTATGTCATCTTTTACTCAAAAAATACGATGCTCTAACCCTCGAATCACAGAGAAAATTTAGGAAGGATTAAATGCATACACATAATTGCATTCACAAAGATTTATTAGTAAAATCTTTTCTATTCTTTTTATGTCTTTTCGTGATTGCAGTATATTTTGCATACTCAAAATTTGTCGCGAATATCCAATTATATGTTGTCTCAGGCTCAAGATCAGTAAGCTAATCGAAGGCATTCCCTTTCAGCGTACAAGCAAACTGCTCAACTAATATATTATCATGAGTTCCAACTTTGCTACAAGTCTCTACAAAGTGGGCAATATTTGCCATCAAACAACAACTTAGCGCTAGTGCTAATCCCTTTCTTAGCTCTCCTATGTGGGAAGGTTTAGTATACAACTTTTGTCTTCTTAACCATTGGGTGCCCTTTCAAAGTCCAAAAGATCGATCCATCATTGAGATACCACTTTGGAAGGGTACCGGGGGGAGGGGGGTGTAAGGATATAGGCATCCCGATTAACGGATGCGTGCAAAGGTTTCCTCGTGCCAGGCGTAGATTGACCCTCTTTGCAGCTTTAATGGTTGATAACTAATCGACATTGGTAGACAATTGATCAGTTTAGCCTATGGTTTGGAATAATACAACGAACTTTGTAACGTTCCACCATACCGAGTTGTGATGGTGTTCGTGATTGTTTTGCATTTAAAGCGTTAGACGTCTTGGTGGAGATTCAACAAGTCAACCTCTGCTTGCTGTGTTGAGTTATCACTTGACTCTCTAGGGTTATAGAGCTTATCTTGCTATAAGTTCGGCGATTTGAAGATTTATGTCTTCAACCGATTTCTCAAGGCTTCGATAGTTTGTTCCATCACGACAAGCTTTTCATCCCATGTTGGTTTCATCAATATCAGGGTGTTGACATGAATTTGCTGAATCCTCGAACTCGTCAAGGTTGGAGCTAATTTGAGAGACCATATCGGATGGAGAGAACATGGTGTTATCCTTAGTGTTTTGGATAGCATGCGGCAACAAATAGCGACGAGGGCCCGCTTCACTGAGGCGAGAGGCGTGCAGCGAAGCGCTCGCCTTTTTTGATGTGAAGCGACAATTCATACAAAAATATAAAATGTTATATATATATATATATATATATATATATATATATATATATATATATATATATATATATATATATATATATTCAATAACAATAATATGTTAATAAATATATCAACTCAAAAATTAAAAACTTAATAGATAGTCATAGTAGATTCATAAACTAAAAGTCTAAAACAAGCAACATCTATTCTTCTTCAAGATTTTCAAATTCTAGAACTTCAAGAATGTTAGCATTATATTGGCTATCATCTTCTTCATCCTCGGAGTCTTCATCAATTAGAGACCGGCTTGTTGCTACTCTCTTTCCCTTGTAATTTGAACTTGTAGAACTCTCTCTAAGACTATAGATATTCTCCTCAACTCCGGCCGCCATAGAAACAGTACCACAATCAAGATCATCTCCTACATACACTTGTTCATCTTCATGATTTTGGGGGGGCTCCAGTTAACCATTCATTTGCCTTGTCAATGTTATCCAACAAAATTGGATCAATGGTATCGCGAGCTTCTTAACGTCACCTCAATGTTCTATTGTATTTAATATACACTAGATCATTGAGACCACGTGATAGCTCAAGCCTATCCCTTTTCTTGGAGTGAATCTGCGCATAAGTTGTTTAGATTAATTAATAGATAATAATAATAATACAATATAGAATATATTAATATAATAAATCGGCTTCTTACATGCTCAAATACGCTCCAATTTCTCTCGCATCCAGATGCACTACAAGTTAGGCTTAGTACTTTGACGGCAAACTTTTGCAAGTTTGGAGTTTGATGTCCAAATTGCATCCACCATTCAACTATAGAAAAATATTTTAAAAAGTTAATAAGTATAAATAAATTAAATTAAAGCTATAAGGATATCTATACTAAAGTTAGTTACCTGGCGACCTTATGTCTCTGGCTCTAATGGTCTCCTGTAAACCAAATAGGCCATCCGCTTGTGAGTACCTACCAAACTCCTCCCCTATTTGATCTACCATCGCCGAATTGGGGACGAACTTCTCAAGACATTGATGGTATCCAACCCACACCTCTGAATCTAAAGTGTCATCTCTAGTATTCTTGTAAAATAATCCCGGGTTCAGAATATGGCCTGCTGCATGCAAAGGTCGATGGAGTTGATTCGACCACCTTCTATCAATAATCTCAAAAACTTTCTCATATTTCCTGACATCTCCCTCGATGACGCAATAGTCTCTTTGGCTCTATCCATAGCTTCATATAGATAGCACATTGGTAGTTTCATTTGAAAGAACTAGCTTTCTTAAGCTTTTCTTTTGCAAGTAAAAACTATGCAAAGTCAAGAAAGTCGTTGCAAATCTAGTCTTGGTCGGTCTCACCAAATTTCTTTCATTTGTGAATTTCCTCATCAAATTCAACAACAATGGCCTCTGAATGATGTAAGAATATATCTTGACGGCCTTAGTGAAAACTGTAAAAGTAACAATAACAATTTTATAGTTAATACTTAATAGGACATACATATAAATAAAGTTAAAGCTTTAAAGATAACTATATTAAAGATACCTGAAGCATATGGGTTTTCCTTGAATATGTCACCAAATATCAAATTGGTACAATGGGCAGCACATGGAGTCCAATAAATGTGTGGATACATAGCTTCCATCATCTTACTCGCACTAACATTCTCACTAGCATTATCGGTAACAACTTGTACAATATTTTCCTTTCCAATTTTATCAATAGTCTTTCTAAACGAGCTGTACATTTTGCTTCCATCCGTAGAAGAATTGCTAGCATCGTAAGATTCAAGAAAAACACTCCCTCTTGGAGAGTTCACCAACACATTTATGATCATTTTTCCATTTCGTGTTGTCCATTTATCCATCATAATGGAACATCCAAACTTGTTCCATTCCACTCTGTGCTCCTCAATAATTTTGTCTATCTTTTTCAGCTCTTTTTTAAGAAGAGTTACTCTAACTTCATGATAGCTAGGAGGCTTCATTCCTTGACCATATTGTCCTACGGCCCCAATGAATTTATCAAAAGTTTTGTTGTTAACACAATTGAAAGGAAGCCCTTCATCGTACATCCATGCTGCAAAGGTACTTACGGCGCGATCCCTCAAAATCTTCGTGGCTTCTAAACCTGAACCAGAATCACCTTCTCCCTTTTCTTGTTGTTTTGCCGAGAAATAAAGATTGAGAGGACCTTTTATCACCGTACGCGCCGTGGATGACCCACTAGAACTATTTGAAAATATCTTTTGAGTTTTTTTTTTTTGGTGTGTGTGTGTGTG